>NW_007577748.1:762800-803344 GCF_000690725.1 Stegastes partitus | reverse complement strand
GAAAACACACTATACCTTAAACAGACTTTTTGTTCAGCCTCTTTCATGATAAGCCAAAGGTGTCCCATATATAAGTTCATATAGAACACACATTAAATGTAATTTAAGAAACTTTTTTGGGGAAGGCCGTGCTATATGCTGTTAAAAATGTTGCCTTCCATCTTCAGCTTTGGAATCACAGCTGAGGACAGAATATGGTTCACTGGCCAGTTGTCGTAATTTGGTGGGCTGAGCAAAGACAGGTTTGCAGTCAAGCTAATTGTCATTTTGGTAGATGTAATTATTGTTGTCAGCAAACACTCTTGGGAGCTGGCAAGTTTTGGATTGCTGATCTGCAGTAGAGGGAGGAGGTAAACATTACCTGAGCATATAGCCTTGCTTAAAATAGGAAGAAAAGTCACTCTGTAGCACAGAAGAAAACTGTTTCTCCTGTGTTTTTGCTGTAAGAGCTCAGAACATAGTGATTTCATTACTGTTTAAGTATAAAATACGGATTTGGAGAAGTATTTTAAACAAAGTCAAATATTCCCAAGACTGTGAAAGGTTGAATAGTGGAGAGTTTCACTGTCCCGCCGAAGCTTAAGTACTGCTTCCGAGGCTTTTACAATCTGCCAAGGATTGAAAATATACACCCTCTGCTTTGTTACTTCTTTTGGTGCCTCAGCTACATTAAAAGCATCTAGTATGAGAAAAAGCACAGGGAGGTCCTTAACACCCATAAAAAAACAGAGTCAAAACCAGTTCATTTCATTATTTACTGCCATTTGAGAATGGCAGGTGTCTCAACATGTCAGAAAATAAAATAATGAGGTGAACTGAGTGTGTGCCTTTTTCTGCCCTGAAGGATCACAGTGGGAATGTTTTTTTCTCATCTACTATTTAAGTTCCTGTGCATTTGTTTTTCTGTCATTCCGCCTGATCTGTAGGATAGGTTAATATATTGGCCCAGTCCTTCAGAGAAGGAAGTTTAGGGGAAGCACTCTGCAGATATTAAGAAATAATGGAGGCTGTGTCATTTTACATAATTAATTTATTGCTCATTCCTCCTTTCAAACAGTCGAGCTATGACAGTGTACAGTCACTGGCTGTGAGCGCAGCTGCAGCTGTTCTGTGTGAAGCTGTGGATTATTGCTCATTTGCGATTGAATCTATGGATTTAGCTGTGCGACTGTGAGTAGTCTTTATTGGTCTTGTCAGCATTAGATTGTAGGAATATATTGTCAACCACACAGGTTCAGCTCATCAGATATGACACATGTGCCACCAGTACACCTTAAACAGCTAAAGAACACAGTAGCTTCAGTACCATGCTCAGTCAGCTCAACCATGACTGTTCACTGCACACCCTGCATGTAGTTAGTGTTACACTCATTACAAACTGTATGTCTCACAGCCATAATAATACAAATCAAAGCACAGCCATGGGTCCAGTCCCAATCACAGCAACAGCATCATCCCTTGATCGCAATCACAGCCCCAGTCAGTCTCAATCAGCCTTGACAGCAGTCAGTGCACTAGGGCTAAACTCGCTCCTCGTCTATGTCACTGCAGTGATTGCTGCCGAGGGTGCACTGACTCTTGCTGTGCCAAAAACCAGTGATGGTCAAGTACATCATAAAGCATGTCAGCCCTTCTCTATGGATCAGAGGGAATGCAAAAGTTATTGTATTGTAGACTTTATTATCAGGCAATACAACTGAAGACTAAAGCAAAGTATTGGGAGAGCCTATCCCAGCAGACTTAAGGCAAATTCAGTTCAATTTTATTTATGAAGCACAGCTCACAACATATGTCATCTCACAGCGCTTAACATAGTAAGGTGAAGACCTTACACACTTTAAACAGAGAACCCAACTATCCAAAGTTGCCTTTGGACTCCCTTTGAGCAAGCAGTTGGCAATGGTGGGAAGGAACCAAAAAACCCTCCAGTGGGATGGGAATAAAAAAACCTCTGACAGAACCAGGCTCAGGAAAGGTGGCCATCTGCCATGACTGGTTGGAATGAGAGTATGGATGGTGTGGTAAAGATAGCAGATAGAGAAATAAGAGTGCCTTAATGTTTCATAAATACATTGCTAAAATAAGGGCACAAAAAATAGGCATCCAACTTTAAAAATCCTGTAAAATTTCTCTTCTTGCACCCCAGAAGCCCTTAGATGGTCTCTGTTTTTTCATTAACAAATGACTGTAAAACTTCAGATCCGAGTGACAGCCTCCTCTACCGCCACTTGGCTTCTGGCTGAATAACAAATTCAGTTATTCACCATTCCTTTCACCAGCTCAGCACAAGTCTGATTTGCATTACAATATAGGTTCCACAAAATGCCTTATTTTCCCCCCCAACTTGCTCGCTGTTGAGACAGAACATACATAGTGGCACTCTAATAAACCCTCGTTCCATCAACAGGTGTGGGGCACCGGTGTGAGATTGTTCACATTGTAAGCTCTCTGGCCTTTCATGCTTGGTTACTTAGTAGCTTGAAGCAGTGAAAGAGGAGGGATAGGGGGGTTGAAGCAATTAGTGTGTGAAATAGATATCCTCTGCTTTTCCACCCAGCCAGCCCCGCTCTGCCCCGAGTACAAAGTGTTAGTCTGTCAGCAGTACCTTGACATGAGGAGAGTGCTTGCTGTTGTTTGTGCTTGCCTGGCGACCATCTTGTCTGATTATATGGTGCAGTGACTGGAAGGGGGCTCTGAGGAAGCTATGTCATTTCTCTGTGGTGACTCAGCGCTTTGGGGGAATCTGTAAAATGTTTGACACACTGAGCTGTTTGTTTCCTTGTAGTTTCAGCGTAAACATGTGCAAGAAAAGCCACACTCACCGACAGTGTTTTTTTTTTTTAAGCATTTACAGCATTAGTCTTTATTATGAAATTTAAAATGCACATTTTATTTAATTATAGCTTGTGTTTTAAGAGGTTAACACACACAAAGTACAGGTATTGTGATTTATTTTAGGTAGCAAATGTGGTGGCAGATGTGTGATATTTTAATCCCATCTGTTAAATAAAATTGCATGATAAATAGCTTTTCTTATTTTCTTAAAAATCAAATGATCTTTAAAAATTGTGCTTGTGTCATAAGAATTATTTACAATATTTAAACAGCGAATGTATTTACAGCATAGTCAGGAGGAATGTTTCAAATAGTTTTTTTAAACAAATTCTACATCCAAACATTTAGCTATTTGTTTTAATATAAAACATTGTTAATAGACTGATGACTGTACAAACAAGTGCAGCTTAATAAATAGCTTAAGAACTTGAGGCAGGCCAGAAAACATACATTCACCTCTATCTAATGAGACTGTTATAGACACGTAAGACTTTTTTTTTTTTTTTAAAGGTCCTAAACCTGGTGCAGCACAGGGAATAGTCTTTACAACTTTATTGACATAAAATGTTTACACTTAAAAAAGAGAAAACTGGCCGATTGCAGTTTGTGCGTACATAGCTCCCGTTTTTGTCCTGCATGTACTGTTTCATTTTACAATCAAGCCTAAGAATCTCAAAAACTCAGATGATAATTTAACAACTGTGGACATGGATGTTGATGGTGTTTCATCCAAAAAAATCTTCTGTCCATTAGATTGAAAAAACAAACAAACAAACAAACAGCTAATTATTTTAAACCTCTTCTTTAAGATGTGACTCATTGTCTTATCTAAAAATGACACATCACATCAAGAAAAACACTCAAAAAATAAATATATTGAAAAAATAATTCCAAATAAGCAAAGAGATATTTTAGCTCTAGCTACCATCTTTGCAAGAACAAAGTCTTTAAAAAAAATAAAAAAAAATTTAACAACACGTTGTAACAATCAAAAATACTCATTTTAATTTATCAGAACTCGAGGTGACATTCTGAAGTTGCCTGTTTTTACCCACTATGATGAAAAAGTAGTGAAGCTAAAACCAAAGAAGGTTTGGCATTAAAAAAAAAGCCTAAACAGCTGATTGATTATTTAAAAAGTTGCTAGTAATTTTCATTTCAATCAACACCGTTATATTTCTAGGTAACTGACCTATTGTGTTTCATTGAATGTAATGTTTGCTTGTGTAGTTGTAAGTAAATATCATGAAACAGAGCTGCATAGCACCAGCATTTATAGTCCAAGTTATTTTACAATGCCTGTTGTCTTTCAGACTGCTCTATGATTAAAACATAATGGCAACATATGAGAGGCACAAACTGCTGGTGCCTATAGAACATTAAATTGCAGGGTCAGACTGGTTCCTCAAACATCTGTGTCCAGCGGGGGAGGGAAGTCAAGACATGGTGACAGAGAGTCCTGACTGTGTGTGGAGCTAATCCCAGTGTCTGAGTCTGTGTCTGTAACGTCTAGAGGGGACAGACTGTGTTTGAGTTTCACTGTCTGGGAGACGCTGCACTGAGTCTCACATTTCAGAGGTGCAGGTATGGGCTTCTTCTCCTCTATACTGTCCCCGATTTGCAGTGAGTTCAGCTGGGCAGCCAGCTGCCAGCACTCCTGGTCTTTGGAAACCAGCGTACTGTCAAAGTGCTTCAGCTGCTTGTCTATTTCTGCAGCTTGGTTGTGAAGAGACACGCCGGCAAAGAGGCTGTGTTTCAGTTCGTCCTGCAGTCTGCCGAGTTCAGCAATGTAGAAAGATTCGTCTGTGTCAGAGGGGATCCAGGGAGCAGCCGCCGCTCCTTCCTGCTCACCGCCCTCCTCTTGGAACGGAGAGAAGCTGGCCCTCCTCAGCTCAGCGTCAATATCCCTGGACAGCTGGAGGATGAGCTCCTGGTGCCTCTGAACTTGCACCTCCAGCTGTTCCACCCCATCACTGGTGTACAAGTACTCATGCAGCTGCTCTTCACTGTGCGCCTCCAAATTCAGACCACAGGCCTGATCCAGTGAACTCTCAGACTCAGCTTCCCCTGGCACGTGCAAATCCAACTGCTCAATCTCCAAATCCAGGTCCCTCATCCGCTGGATCTGCTCCCTGATTGTGTGGTCCTGGTTGAGGATAAGCTGCACCATCCGGTCAATCTCGTCAGCTCCCGGCGAGCTTCTGCTCTCTTTGTGAAGTTTCTCCAGCTTCCGGAAAGCTTTCTTTACCATACGTTTTTGCTTCTCCACCGGCAGAGACTGGGGATACTGAGGGCGACCGTGCTCCCATCGCTTTGGCTTGGCCCCTTTGGGCTTTACAACCTTCTTAGCAGGCTGAGGCACAAAGTCACTGGTTTTGACTAGAATAAACTGGATGAAGGGTCTCTGGTCACCCCAAGCATACCAGAGTCTCAGGATTCTGGTGAGAGGAGGCAAAGCCCTCTCAAAGCCTTTCCACCGCTCGACGAGACAGAAGTCTTTGGGTTCCCCGTGTAGGAGCTGCTTGCTCTCTGGGACTGACTTGTGATCCTCCAGCAATGCCTGAATCATATCTGCACAAGTTGTGTGCTTTGTAACTCCACACACAACCTTTTCTTCATTGCAGACAGTAACTTGAATCTCCTTTCCTACCACAGGCTCTGCATCTTTTGTCCTAGGTGAGAGATAAAAAAACAAAGGTTACAGTTGTGGTGATGGAATGACACATTTGGAAGACTTAAACCCTTTAACAGCTAGTTCTCCCTCACAATTGTTAAAATCCCTTTATACCATTCTATCTGACAGCAATCTTCTTTGTCATCTAATGTTTTACAATATTCACACTGAGTGAAACATTCAAATATGAGACTTCATGGCCTTTTTGCCTTCATCAATCCATTAAATGCACACTATCTCCATGTTGGTAAAATAGCTTTTGTTACATTTCCCTCAAGTTCAGATTTGCATGTTTACTGTTTGAAAACTTTGTGGACTTTTATAGAATTCAATAAAATTCAGGATATTTAAGAAAAGTCAAGCAGCACAAAACGTGTTTGTAATGATAGGCCCATTGTGATTATTAATTAGAAAAGTGATGAAAAGACAAATATCCACTGTTAACAATTACACTTACTTTTAAACAATTATTAAAAAAACAAAAATAAAATATCAGGAAATTTTTGCCAAGTTAGCGACAGGGACGATGGGATAATAGTGTTGGTCGGCTGGTCACCACTTTAGTCCAGACTAATGCATCTAACCATCACTGGTTGGATAGCAAAAACACTTGTGCAGACCCCTGAGATTCCCAGATGATACAACCTACTCACATTAGTGATCGCCTGACTCCACCAGTCACCACCATGAGGTCGAGGTTTGTGGGTTTGAACGAAAGACTGCTTGATGAACTGCAAGTGGATTTTTTTTCTCATTTGGAAAAATTGTAGAAACTTTGTAATGCTTTGATTTTTCATGTGGCACCATTATCAGGTCCAAATTGTCCAATATTTAGATTTATGACCACATGGCTGTAAAAATATTTCTATTTATAAGTAATTAGCAAATGATCATGCTAATGTGGTCAAATGCAATGGTAAATAAGCTAACTGCACCTGCTAAACATAGTAGCTAAATATCAGCATGTTGGCATCATCATTGTAGGCAGGCTCACATTCACATAGTCACATGTGTCTTTATTTCAGAAGCTGACTGTAGAAAGGTTGTAGGAAATGAGGAGACACTGAGGAGGGATGGCCTGTAAAAAGGATCCCAGCAGAACCAGAACCGATAAGATTACATGTACATGGTTCAATAGCTTCAAAATGTGTTTGTAATGAATATTTCCAAAAAGTGAAGCTGAAATGCTCGACATGCTTCCTTACAACAACAGTTAGAGCTGTAGTCTGACATCTGAAGTGGTCTGTCCTTTCTCTTATGCTTTTGAAGTCCTTTCACTATTCCTAGTATGTTTTGTGAGAACATGTGACTTCGCTGGTTTTCCATTAGGTCAATGAGCAGAAAACTACATTCGCTCATTTTGTGCTCCCCTGCTTGATTCTATTAGACTGTTGCTCATCGTCTTACTCATCAGAGATGATCACTTAATGGTTTGGTTCTGAGCTATTTAACCCCAAGGCCCTCATTACCTTTTCGTCTGGACCGTGAAACTTGTTCAAAAATTGACCTCTGATGGGCTGACGATATTCATTTTTTACAAGCTTAATGGACCACCGGTAATATCCAGGACCTAATATCCAGTCATTAAATGATAGGCACCAGCAATGCAGACAGCCACCAGTAATCAAATAAGTCGATAACATTGCCAGAGATTGCAATTTGATTTTAAGATTAAAAAAAAGATGTATCGTGTTATTATTTATATGACAGATAGCATGTCAGGAATATTCAGCAATCCGTGTGATTAATTGGGTTCAGTTTGATGTGCTGTAGCTCACTGCCAGGTTTCTGTCTCAGTGGATTATTCATATTTAAAGATAAAACCTACTCTGAAACCAAGAATAAGTGACATATAATACTCCTGTAATTACAGACAGTTCAATCTCAAAGGAACCAGAGAAAGATTATCCATATAATATCCACAAGAGACAAAAAAGTGGAGCTCCTCCTCTAACACTGAACTGCAGACTGATTTTGTGGGTTGAAGGAATGTTGGTCTGTGGTTTGGAAACCCAACAGGCATACTTCATAAATCTGTTAACAGTAATAAATCAGAGCAATGCACTTGTAGTCCTGAATAACATCAAGTTTTATCTAAAATAAGTCCATACGAATTACACAACAAAGCCAGATAATATCACTGAGGGAGTTTAGTTGTAACACATCAGGGGACTTGTTGATGTCATGATGTTGATGGACTGAGACCATGATGCCAACAGCGTATCGCTGGTGTGATTGTAGTGGAATTCACCTCAAAGCATTTTGTTAGTTTGCTTTTCAGCTTAAACACATATAAAGCTGAATAAAATACATTTCCAAAAACCTTATCTATATTTACAAAAGAATGAATGTGACTAAAATCAAACACAAAAGGTGTTCAGCCTGGATAACACATGTTTCATGTTGTTCCTCAGCCTGATATGCAAGAATGATTTCACATCTGAACTTTGCATCATGCACGTACTATCTGTTGGAAAACCTTGGCTGGTGGCAGCTCATCTTAACCACTGATTGTCCCAAGGGAGGGAGGGAGGGAGGGAGGGAGGACAAAAACACTCATGCTTAAAAGATGATACAGACACCTTCTGCCTGCATGCCAACACAGATAACTAAGACATTAAATATTATGTAAAAGAGAGATCTTAAATGCTGCTTTGCAGATTTTACAGACTGATACCACTGGGTTTTTTTGTTCCCACACAGTATGAAAACACACAACTGAAGCATTGTGTAAACTGCTGATGAATAAGGTCTCAGGAATGTGATACATACAATGCAAGAGGATGGTTAATGGTTATTGAGATCCTTGGAGAAGAGCGGGGCAAAGCAAATACCTGAGCTATGCGTAGGCCAAACAAATCCAGCATGCCTCTGGCTTTTATGCACAGCGACCATGACGACTTTGACCTCAGCGTTTCCACCTACTACTACTACTACTACACCCCACAAATGCTACTGCAACACAAGACAGAAAACAACGGGTGGATTCACTGACCACACCTGTACAACATAACGCAATCTGACCGACACAGCTCTGCAACACTTTATGTGTTTGCGCTGCTTATGGATGCCAATATTTGTAAAGAGCTGATGTTTTGGGCAATTGTAGTGTATTACAAAGGTATTTAAGTGCATTTTTTGTTTTCAAATACAGTTTTTCCTGTGTATCATGGTATACTATATTATTTGCAATATTTTCATTTTTAGTCCATATTTAACTGCTCTAGTTATTAGCTAGAGGTTGTTTTTTTTCACAAAAAATATCCATCCTATGAATGATGATGAATCTTTATACATTAATCTTAATAATATATTAGGTTGTTCAATTTAGCACCACCTTGAATGATATGCGACATTTAAAGGCTGCTTTCTCATACACAATAAAGGATCTGAAAACTTCTACCAACAGTGGATCACTGTTGTACTGCATAGCAAATAAGGCATATGCAAAAAAACAAAATCACATTGAGATTATTTTGACAGATATTGCAATGTGAGTAGTAGTTTAGCTGTAGCTTCTGCATTTCTGATTTTATGCTGCATTCTGTGCCAAATAATAATGTTCCTTCACATCTGGAGAATATGATGCACAGGCTTGGTCATGATAGCACTACAATTCATCATTTAAAGTGGCATGATGTGGCACATTTTACCCTTATTACAAACTGCAGCTCGATGATGTGGACATTGCACGCGACCATATTGCTGTTTCAACAATATGTCGATGAATTGTTTGGCTCAAAACTCATGGATGGAAAGAACAAGAATTTATTAGACAAAAATTATTTGGAGAGAAGAGAGGACAGTATGGGGAAAGAAGATAAAATGAAGAACATGATCAGTACAGCATCACTGTACCAGTCATATCTCAATACACTGGAGGGCAAATATTTCCTACAACCTAATAATATAAGAAACATGTTCCTGTGGTGATTTCTACAGGTAAATAAACACGTGCTATAGAAATTGGGTATTTCAGAGAGAGTGACCCAAACTCTCAGCTGTGCAGGAAAAGGGTACAGCGAGGCAAGGAAACACCTGTATTTGTCCTGGGCCACAATCGGCAACACTCAGGCAACATCCTGCCGCCACAGTTCAATGGACAGAGAGAGGAAGGGGAAAAATAGATTTCATATCGGTCACTGCTTTCAGCTCCACTCAAATGTGAAGAATGTGTTAACAAATATATGTTTGTGGTGTTTCCACTCGCTGCAGTAGCATTTTTTATTGTGCACCTCTGACTTCACCGACAGATCTCTGTTTTTTTGAGGTTAGAATCTCTGCTATACCTGCAAGAAGAGCAAACAGGAGCAACAACAGCTGACGGACTGGAAATGATCTGAAATTCAACACACCTTTAGTGGAACAATCAGTCATAAACATGACAGCGAGACCAACTAAAATGTGAAATTCTCGAAATACATTCTATGGGTTTGGATTTTAAAAAAGAAACTATGATTCCATTAAATTCACATCAGATTTTCTGTGCATAGCAAACAAAATACCCCCATTTTCACCTGCTGTCGGGCAAAATTGCTTAATTCTATGAAGCTGTATTACTGGAACTTTACAAATGTTATTTTGAAAAAATGTTACATGAGGAAACATGTTGACAAGACTGGTAGTGCCAAACACCTAATGTCCCTTGCCATGACATATACAAGTACTGCACGCTCTGCTGGCCCGATTGCATCGCTGCTAACACTTTCATAAGGGCTGTCACTTGATGCCATTTGATATTCATAGTTTGAGATTAAGCTGCGGTTCCAGACGCAACAAATGAGGGTGCCCTCATAGGTCACAGCTCTGTGCAATACATGAAAAACCTGATACTGATAGTGTATTGAACTCAAACATTCTGTGGAAGTGGAACTAAGATGTATGATAATAAATAAAAAGAACAACCAAACTGTGAAGTTCCTGTCACGGCGTGGATACTGTGAATGAGTGAATGACACAGGTACGGTTCGACCTCAATCATTTACACTTGAGCGAACCCAAGAAACCTGAGCAGACCCACTTGACCTCAAATTGAACTGAAAGGCTGAGATCCTGACTGCAACATCACACATGTGGGAGGAAACCACATTTAAATTACAGGAATTTCAGTGCAAGTTTGTGCGTGGGACGATTACGCTACAGCTCCACCACGGTGGCACAGCTCTCGTCACTTGTAATGCTCATAATGACAACTTTCCGACATTAACAATTCCCCATTGTGTGATAAATTTACAGCCTACAAGTTACCGTATAGGACCACATGCTGGTGGTTTGAACAAGTCGTGGCAAATGACAGAACTATGGTGCTCCATTGTCTCAACATGTTCCCTCAGATCAATAATGATAAGATAAGGTAATGCAGATATTTCCTTCAGGAACAAAGCTTTAATAGCATCTTGGTAAATATATCCTGTAGCCACTGCTGTCAACAGGTTCCCACCTTCTTGCAATGGAATGAAAATTTCGATTACGTTCGGATCAGTCTGGTGATGGTGACAAAATTATAGGCTACAACGCCAAAACAAACAGTGCTGAAATCACAGACTAAAAGTGAAGCAAGACGTGTTGATGTTAAGGTCAAAATGCTCCTGATTGAAACTCTGTTAAAAAGTTGATTCACTCAGATATGTTTATGTATCAGTCTCTGTGGTTTCTGCTGCCACCTCAGTACAGTGGAACACAATATGATTTTGTTTCTGAATCTCATAGTCTTGTTCAAATGTAGGTTTTTGATGCTAAAAGTATGAGAATGTTGTTAATATCAACATTTTGCAGGTAGTTTAGCCTGATGATGGTGCTAATGACAATTAATGGAACACTGTAACAAACTTTCCTGTAAAATTATGAAGACATCTGGCAGTGGTGTGGTGGTAAGAACTGTGTAAAAGTGTATATTCTACAGTGTTATTATTGTAATTTGGTTAAAAAGTGAATAACTGTATGACTTATTACAGTACTCTATAGCAGAATATGGGATTTTCTGTTTAATACTCATACTTTTTCATAATATACTGTATTTATATACCGTTGCCACTGCAATCTACAATAACTGTAACAATCAAAAAGAAATCTTTTCAAATGTATAAACACTTCTTTAAATTACAGACAAATACCAAAGTTGGTAGATACTAAGACCTACCAACTTTTTCTAACATTTGTAAACGCATATAACACTAAAACACACGAAACAATACAGGGTAAAGGATAAGGCAAGCTACATGTTAATGATCTTGGAACATTTATTCAAATGCAATTCAAATGCATGTCTGACAAATTGTCTATTAAATATGTTTAAAAAAAACAAAAAAACAAGGAAAGAGTATTTCACTTAATGTAAAATAAATAAATAAATGACCTCTCAGGGCATCAGTGTAAAGTAGTAACAATATTCTTAACTGCCCAAATTAGGTCACTAGTCTAAACAGTGCTTCCAAAAAAAGCACCAGATTTCACAGTATTTCACCCCATTTTAGCAAAAATAGTACAGCATTTTTAGAATTTATCTACTATAAATTATATTTACAAAAAATAATAGCATTATCAATATTAAAATCCAAATTTTGTTGTTTTGACATTTTGCGCTAAAACCACAAATGTCAATCTGTTGGTGGCACCAGAGGAAATGTCAGGGGATCATCCAAGTCAGAAATGTTCCTTCATGAATATCTGTATTAAATTTCCTGTCAAGCAATCCAAGTCCTGTTAAGATATCTTTCACTTGTTGGGTCTTCTGGTTGCCATCCATGCCATAGAGTCACGCTGTTATCACAACTAAAAACTTAACAGCAACATGTCTCTCCATGAAAGTCCTTATAAAATCCATGTATGACAATGTGAGAACATTGTTCTGTTGTAAAATGGACAAACTGTGCCTTCAAAATCATGAAGGAATCTGAGTGTCTGTTGTGGGACATGACGCACCGCGTTACAGACATGTGACCTTTGCATTGTTCTCCATACAGTAAATGTTAATAACATCCGACCATTAAATAAGCACGATGAAAAGCTTGCGTTGGCATTTCCTGACCCAATCAAAGCTGCTGTTTTCAGACAGACCACCATACAGATCTGAGTTTATCCAATTATAAGGAAATGGTTTAATCTCTGGTATCTTTCAAGGAGTGCATGAAACCTTGGAAGTCAACCAATAAAGATAAAACACAAAAATGACCTAAACTGAATTGTTTACCTCCCATAACACTAATACATAAGATGTGGAAAATATCAAAAAAGTGTGGTTCAATCTGGTTTGTACAATGGAAGACAGGATCACAACAAGAATGCAGGAGAGAAACTACGCAACGTTGGATAGGAGATGCTTCCTCTCGTTCTTATCTGAGAGAGGATGAGGGATTGTCGAGGAAATAACATCACTTTGCTATCTGGATATGTTGATCTCTGGGATGACTCCCGCTCTGATAGGCATCTGTGTGGAGAGACACAACACACCCCTTCCCCTCTCTTCCTTTCCTCTGTGGAACCACCCACCCTTATTATTTTTTCTCCCCAGCAGGTCTGTGAATCACCAAATAAGCTTTTGCGCACTGAAAATAAATGAATCCTTTTGTCTCTTTCAACACATTATTTTTAATGCTTTTCTGCAATCTGCTGATTTGTATTAACCAAGCGTTTTTCTCGGTTAATTGGTACAATCCTGTAACACTGCAATTGTCGCTAAGTGCAAGAAATCACCACATCACTTCGGTCACGTGTCACTGGCTGACAACCATTTAATTTTAAACCCTGTGAAGCTGGTATCTGCTGTTTCACTACAGGATGCCACTTTAATGTACAGAACTCCCTGATGACGCACTTCGGCTCTGTTGGCAGAGTATTCTGTCACATATTGTCAGGTGTAATCATCACCACATTTAATTTTTATTCTTTGTGAAAGTTTTTATGTTTCAACCGACTGAAGCTGCACCTCCAGTCATTTTTTGGCAAACCTCCAGTTCAGTGTTTCAGCGCAAGTTAAGAGCCCGTCTCTGAAATCAAGCGTTTGACATATCTAGAGATCTAAACACTTAAGATAATTATAGGTGCCACAATAGTAATTACATACGCAACACATACAAAAATAAGACATCACTGGAGAAAAGTTCAGTCAGACTGTTTGAAGTTATCAAAGATAATTCTTCTCGGGTCTGTGTGATGTGAAAATACATCCATTCTGCTGCTGGTGCCACTGTCAAAGAGTTTTGACTATAATTTTCCATAAAAGCCTGTTTTATTTCTGAACACAATCCAAACCTCCCTCATTGGGTTTGGTGGTAAATGAGAGCCTTAATGAGTGAAGCTAATGAAAATGTTTCTGCTTTCTTGATCCTGGTCTTGCCATAAAGAATCCTGCAAGGGATTGGATCGTGACCTAGATACTCTGAAAGAGAAACCCTTGTTGTGCAGAGTTGG
The DNA here is from genome assembly GCF_000690725.1 of Stegastes partitus. NCBI lineage: Eukaryota > Metazoa > Chordata > Actinopteri > Pomacentridae > Stegastes > Stegastes partitus. The sequence continues at coordinate 789,426 of NW_007577748.1, read as the reverse complement.
TAAACAAAGTCAGCAGTCAGCAATCCAAACAGCATTTCTGCACCAGCAACAGTGGATAGCTTGCAGCTCAGTAAATCTAATTTTCCCACCTTTTTTTTTTCAAAGCTGTGAGGAGACTCCAGCTGCTGCCAGACGCACATCAAAAGGCCAAGCTAGGGCACTTAGGGAAATTGCTAAAGACAATTATGCCAGTGTTGATGTCAGGATCTCTCTCATCCTAAAGTAAGAATGTTCTATGACTTCTTTGTCCTGGATGAAATTATATTAAAAAGTAACATCTTTGTAGTAATTACAGAGCAGCAGAAGGTCAGAGGTAAATAGGCCCGTGTGCAGTACAGTGGAGCACTGCCATCCAAAGGCATATTTCAATGGCAAATTATGTCACAAAAGTATACCTACAAGTATGAAATTACTGTTAAAGGTCACATCCTCCCTCCTCAAACACACTTACAGTGCCTCCAATATGGACTCTTTAACTTTTAATCAAATTTATTTCCACATCTTAGTCCTTAAATGGCAACACCCAAGCTTTATGATTCCCTAATCTTTGTTGAGATTGATTTATAATACTAAATTAAATGTGTTAGATGGTCACTAATAACCCTGAGAAGAAAGTCAACATAAACTTTTATAGTCCGAGGACGTTTATAATGTGTCCTTAATGGGATTTAACGGCGCATTTGTCTTACACTGGTGTATATTTTGTGTCCCACTACATGTCTGCTCTGATTATATTTGCTCTGCAGTTTGCCTCTCAAAATATTCATCACATGGAAGCCAACACAAAACTGCATTAACAACTTAACCCACCCTGTCCCTGCGCTGCTTACTCCTAAACCCAGTGCGCACCGCCTTGTGCGTAATTCGTCTCCGTCCTCAGCAGCACGACACTCGACCTCAAGGAAAAACAACCCACTCGACACGTTTCAAAGAACTTCACGCTCATCTCATCAAATTACCTGTTTTTCAGTCGAGCTTTCAGGAAGTTTTTCCCAAACGGAGCCATGACTCAGGAGCGCAAGAAGACAGACCAGGGATCCGAAATGCGTTACAGTCCCAGCATGGCAGGACGCCGGACACTTTGTAAACTGTTTCAAAAAAAAGTTGAGGGGTGTCCCGACTGCAACTCTGCCCGTCCCATCCCGAAAGTAGAGGGAGGTGTTTCCTGCACTGAGATTTAGTGGTGAAACTCTGCCCCCTTCCACCTGCAGGAACAACCTGAGACTAATCCGAGGAAGAGACTGAATGGGAAAGGTACAAACTAATGGCACTTAAAACAAGTGTCAAAAATATATATAAAAAAATAATAAAAAAAAAGGTAATAGAAAAAAATGTACACACAGGCATTTTGGAAATAAACAGCTGATGTGAAAGTGAGCAAAGGTCTCCAAGTGCCATAAATATTCTATCAATATGTATAACAAGCTGTACAGAGCACTGGTCGCACTTTAAGTTGGCTGAACACATGCTGTTCTGTTTGTAAACTGATTCTGTTTATTAAGCTCCCCAACAAACATCTAAAAAATGCAACCACTAAGCAAAAACTAATGCTGCAATATGTTTACAGGCTCAGTAGGCTGAGACATTCAAAAGCAGCCTCCTGGGGTCTGCTAACTGGCTCTCCCTGCTGGATTCAAATGACAAAGATGAAATTCAGATATCAGAGGAATGCAGCTTGCTTTGACTCACTCCAACTGTTTTTCAAGCTTGAAATATCTCACGCAGAACACATAGGGTTTGAAGTTGTTCCAACTGGGCTATTTACTTAATGTTAAAAGGAGACAATTCTCTGTGGGAGCCAATTACTGTTAGTGAATGTGTCTTTCACATATAAACAGACAGCTGAGACTGATTTACAGTGAACTGATATGAGCACCACTTTGCTGATTTAAATCAAAGGGAATTTTTTGTGTATAGTAATATGTTGTGCACATGATATTCTTCATCTCTCTGCATTCTGAAAAGCAGTTAATGATGAGACGGACAGAAACAACGATAAGAGCTGATTATTACATGCTGAAAGTCAGTGGCCCATCGGTTAGTCATGCTCTTACAAAGCCCACGATGCATTGTAGGGGTGGACCGATGTGTTTTTTTTCCAGGAATTATTCAAAATAATACATATATATTGGTAGTAAAAATGGAAGTCCTGGTGTCAACATCTAAAATACCGCAATCTCCAACATAAAACTTTATTTATATAATATGTTTTAAATGTTTAATTACAAAAAAGTTTTAACATTTGTCCTTCTGTGTTGATTGGCTATTGCTGGTGGCATGTAACCAGTTAGATAGTGCTGTGAACAGGACATTGCTCAGGACTACTAGTGACTACAGACAGAGTGAAGCTGCTGCATCAAAACCAAATCAGTGCATTTTAACTTTTATTTCTCTCCAGTTAATCAGTTTTTAAAAATAACAATAATGATAACCTAAAGAATGCATAATATTGGACCCAATAATCAGCCAGGTTGATAATTGCTTGATCTCTAATGCAGTAATTCATGAAGTATGGAGTGGAAATTATTAAATTATGTTCTGGCAAAGGTTACTCCTTGCAGACAAAACATAACTTCAGAACATTTTTGTAATTCATTTTTCTTGACATCTTTTTAAAAAAAATCAAGTACAAGGAGAGGACCTAAAATGGATCCATTGTGAAGTACTATGCAATTTTATTTTATGTAAACATTTGTTTACCAAAACCACAACACTATACTACCACAATAGCTAAAATTGAACTATATTAAGAATTGTTCATGTCCGAATTTAAGCCAAGAGAAAAATCTTACACTTGATGCACAGAGCAGATCTGTTGTCTTAAAAATGCTTTGTTTTGAATTACAAGAAAGAAAGAAAAACAAAAACAGGATGGAGCAATACACACACACACACACACACACACACACACCCACACACACAAACATAGCTGTGTGTGTGTGTGTGTGTGTGTGGATCTGGTAGTGAGATTGTTTTCTTAACCATCACTTCCAAATCTAAGACTGAACTTTGAATGCCAGCTTAAACCAACATGGGAGAGAAATCCTAAAAAAGGGAACAGTCGTTCGACACTTCCTTGACAACTTTTGATGAAATACAAAAAAAAGAAGCTCCAAAACACCAGTTAGTCAGTAAGCTTTTCAGGGAAGACATATTTTAAAGATACTTTTATCAAATGTATTAATAACAGATGGATCAGTCGGTGGTAAGTTAAAGAACAAAAAACAAAGTCAACCAGATGTAGTAGACGATGTATTATTTCTTAGGGACTGAGAAGGTTTCATACTGATGTGATTCCACTTGTCACTAAGATTCATGCCTTCAGAAGACACTTTCTGATGCGCTATCCGAGACAGTACCCTGTTGAATTGATTTTTTTTTTTTTTAAAGTGCTGTTCTTCCAAACTGTGACACGAAGAGTGAGTCTTATTTGCGCATCCTCCCACATCAGTCCTGCTCTCCATCACTAAGAGACAAGTGCAACCCCCCCCCCCACATCCGACTGTGTGCATCCATGAAGGTAACTAACCAAATCTTCCAACCCATGACGCAAGAACCTTTTGCGTCGTGATGCTGAAGTGACATCTGATGAAACGATTACGCAGTGACAGGAGGGAGAGAGATGGGTGGAGGGAGGGGGTCGTGTTAGTGGGTGGGAAGGTGGAGATGAAGAAGAGGAGAGGAGGTGGGAGGGGAGGGGAGAGAAGGATTCTATGACATCACATTTGCTCTTATATACTCAGGGAATGGAGCCCACTGCACTGCACATCCAACCAGGAAACTGCAAAAGTGTGTTTGGATTTGGACGAGAAGAAGAAGAAAAAGAGGAATCAGCTGCATCACTGTAAACTCCCTCTCCAGCCTCTTTAGCTGTCTGACCCTTAACCTTATGGACTAGATTCCTCCTCAGGTGAATTCTTCAGTGTTGGACAATTTTGGCTTTGATTTGTTTTGTTTTGTTTTTTTTCTTCATCAAGATGCAGGCACAGTTGGCGTGTATGCTTCTCCTCTGTTTCACATGTGGTGCATTTTGTACAGGTAAGCACAGCAGTTTCTGCGTTATATGACTTTATTCACTGGAACGAAAGAGAGAAAAACAGTAGCCCTGACTCTCTCCAGTAGCTTACTGTGTGCAACAGGTGCATGATGTAGTGATGTTGTTGCAAGCATTTAAAAAAGCGCATGGGATATTAATCATGAAATACATGGAAATATTACAGGAAAACAAGAATTTGCACTTCTTCTTAACATTATTGTTTCCTAAGCTTGGGTTTGTGTGTTCTGAAATATCCTCAGACTTCTTTCTTTTTTTTTCTTTCTTGTGCCACAATTCTTTAAAATACTGTAGGAATTCAGGAGGCTAATAACGTTGAATCCTCAGTTGATTAAACAAAATAAAAATATACTTATACACTTATTTATATCCAGTAAAAACAATAAATTTCATCATTCTGACACTTTTATTATTTTCTATACAAGTTGTGACTTATTGACTCAGAACTCCTCTTTTTATAAGTTGTGATCACCCATTTTTCCTCATTGACCCACTATAATGATGTCTCTTTTATGCTTTAGAAGCAATGCATTTACACATTCTTACATGTAAGGAGTTTCACTCATATGCCACAGCAGAGTAAAGTATATTTCTTATCATGAATTTTAATTCAATCCCAAAAGAAGTAAACTCATTTTTACTCATTTACTATTTCATACCGGCTACACTGAACTGCTCTAGAGTTAAATTAGGGAGACTGCAAAATCAATGTTGGGTCAATAACTATGAAAGACAGAAAAATTAGTACCTATCTCCTCTGTGGAGAAACGATTATCGAGGGACACTGGGTGCATTTATTGTTTTTGGATAATTTGTGCTTTGTTTCAGCACAACATTAATTAATGTGTCACCCGCTGAAAGCAGGTAAAACTCCTTTAAAATAAAAAAGATCAAACAGTCTAAACATCACAACTTGATAAGGACCATCCTATAATGTTTAGTCACATTGATGTTTCACTGAGGGTTGAATGTAACTTCTGATCAGATCTGGTTGAAATTTCACTCCTGTTTTTCCTCTAACTGACAGATGTCAACCAGGAGCAGCGAGCACTGGAAGAGGAGCTACTCAGCAGTCTGTTCACTTCTAAGGTACACTTGTTTTTTGCATCTGTCACATCAGAGACCGAGTGTCCAGCAGGCTTCAACTTGCCCAGTCAGCCAGTGACCCCAGTACCATCCTCACACACAGGCTGCCCAGGTGTTCTTTCATGAAATCTACATCCACGCTTCAGCGGCAGCCTCACCTTTTGGTTGTCTTTATGCTGCATAACGGATAAATAATTTACTTTAAGAGGCTTTTCTATTCAGGCTGTCCAGTGTAACTTGCATTTTGACTGACTGTATTTTGGTTGTAGGTTAAATCAGTCATTTTATTATTCAGTCTACATGTACACCTACAAAATTAATATAATCATCAGTCCACTTGCTGCAGTGATGCACACGTCCTCTGAGACGAGAAGAAAATAGGAGCTGAAGTAATTTAGTTGTAACTTTTAGAATTTTTATCACATTCATCTAGCACTGTGTGCTCAAGGCCACACAAAGCTGAGGGATGAAGCCAGTGAAAGTGGAAGTGGAGGCGCGCAGAGACGGATGGCCGAGCCTAATAGGATTCAGATGGACCTGACAGCATCATAACGACACGTCTTCCACCTCTCTCTCTCTCTCTCTGTCTCTGATAAATAACTGTGGTGCTCCTGCAGAGACTTGATAGTGACAAATCAGCCATGTGATTCATTGCTGCTGATGCTGGGAGGTTGCTCAGGGGTGATGATTGTAATAATAACTTGCCGGGTGACTGATAGGGTGTTCAAAAGGCTGGAAAGCGCAGCATTGGAGAAGATACTTGTGGCTTTCTCGCTGAACAATACACATGATCTTTTTTTTAAAATCTTTGGTGACAACTACATTGACTGATCTCTTTGTTCACTTTTGATCTGATTGGATACAGTTCAATTCCAATAACTTCATTGATCCCCTAGCGGCAATTCAAAAGCTCACTGAGCAGGAGCTACATCTCCCCTGTGGGTCTTATTTCTCTATTGAATGTAATTATATTACTTTATCTGTACTTCATCTGGCCAGTTGGACACTGACCTCTGCATTTCTATCATTATCTGGTTGCAATGCTGGGATGGAGACTAAGCATGTGCTTGTTGGAGAGACACTAAAATGTTAAATAGTCCAGAACCCAACTTATAGATTTAACCAGCATTCAGGTAGAAGATCCAGATGAATCTTTCATATGACGTGACAGGACAATTACCAACACTTGGCTCAGTTAATTTAAAACTAAATTAAACCCCCTGAAGTCCTCGATGCATGATTGATTTCCAAATGTCAGCAGCTTATGTTTGATCTCGGGAGTCTTGTTCTTTGGACGTTTCTGCAGCTTTTATTACATGTCTCCTGCCTGGTAAACAAGAGCAACCTGTTCGGCTTCTGTCTCAAACAACATCAGAGGAGGCTGTATTCCTCTGCTGCTCATAAACGAAGTGAAGCTTGGGGGGGCTTATGGTCATTTACAGTAACTTAGAGGTGACAATTTCCCCTCACCCTCTGAATCTCTCAATCATCCTCAGTGACACCTAGAGGTCTTTGCGGCGAGGCGTATGAAATCGCCGGCCCACGCACACACAGAGGCCCCGGGGCCCTTCGCCATCTCCAAGCACTCAAATTAGATTATAACACAAGAGGCGACAGCTGGATGAGGTTAGATGTGACTGAAATATCACTTTGGGTGTCTAGTGCTTATAAGAACAGTTAAGAAATAGCTCATATATTTCTTAACTGCTGTCTTAACATATGGCAGTCTGCATCAGTGCTCAAAGTGGACGGTGAAATTCTCAAAAGCAGCATCATCAGTGCTTCTTAAAGGGAATTGACTCAGTCTTTACTGCTTTAACTGTAAAACAGCACATTGAAGTGTTGAGTTAGAAAACGTGGTATATATCTACTCTTAAAACCAAATGTATGCATGGACAAATGCTAAAATCAATTAAGATTTCATTATCTCAGTGAAACACAATTTGTACAGACAGAAAAGGGAAGACGGAATGACTAACAGTAAAAACTTTAATTAATCAAGTTCTTCTTTTTTCCCCCTAATATAAATTCTATGATGGTGACAACCAAAGATGAGTATAATAATATTAAACACATTGTAAGTAAAGCAGGGATTCGATTCAATTAGATTAGAGTGTCCAACCTGTTTTTGTCTGGATATGATGGTCAAAGCAGTGACCAAACACAGTTTTACTATAATAATCCTGAGGAGAGAAGACATTTTGCACAGAAAGTTGAGAAAAATCCTACAAATAGACAATAAAATCAAAATATCATCCGTGCTCTTATCAGGTTGTTTAACTGTGTGTTTTTATGATCTGTGGTTTCTCCTTCACTTTCAGTGCTCATTTTCTCTTCAATTTAGTGCCCAACACAACTTAAAAACACAAAAAACTGTACATCAGAAGCTGTAAAACCAGAATATAACCTCACCTTTTTTCCAGCTAACCACCTCTCTTCCTTGTTCCCTCTTTGCAGATGAAACACAATAAGCAGAGTGCCCCCTACTGGCGTGTGTCGCTGGCCAACCTGTGTAGGATGGCCAACAGCCTACGGCAGGAGGCGTGGAGTGGAGAGGAAGAGGAGGAAGGCGAACTGAGGGAGGGAAGCCTGCAACTGCTGGAGCAGCTGTACAGCCTGCAACACATCTGTCGAGCTCTGCAGAGCCGCGAGGAGAGGGTGAGAACACGCACATAGCAGTAGAAGAAGTAGTCATCCGTACTTATAAGATATATACTGCATAGTATTCTTTATTCTAACAACTGAAGAAGAACTGCAGCCTACTCAGTGGAAATAAGTTGTCTTTTGAGCAAGTTTATTTTCTTACCAGTGTGTCCTGTGTGTCTGCATGTGTACTGAAGTATATGATGTTTCTAACAAGAACTAACTACTTGAGCAAAAGCACATGTTTAGCAGTAAAATGCACTTTGGATGTTTCTCTCAGAGGTTTAAAGTAACACATTTTTTCTTTTAATCAAAAATGTCTCAGTCACAGTTCTGTACATTTTCAGACTTATAGTTGGTTGAATGATTTTATGCAGCTCTACAGCTCGAGAAAAGTATCTAAAATTCATTCTGAATCAGGTCAAAATTGAAAAGCATGCTGTTAAAGTGAGAGAGCAGCTTTAATTTCTTTTTTAACAGCATTGTTTCATGAGTTTACCTTGTACTGTATGTCTGCAAAACGAATAAGACAGTGAAGTAAATCAAGTAATGTATGCATTTATAGTTATTTTAGAGACAACTGAGATTGAGATGTGTATGAAGAGACAAAATCTAAAGTAACAGCAGCAGTAAAATAAACTCATGCACTTCAGTAAATACACTTAATTACACAGACTAACATTTGCACTGAAATTAAAAAGCTGCAGATAATTATGCAAATTTGCACATTTTAAAAAGCTGTTTATCTTTTAGTTAATAGTTACATTTCTGAAATTAAATGTGGCGAGAGAGAAAAAGGACAACCAAAACAAACATAATCCAGCAAATCCAGTAATAGCGTGTCTTGGCTGACACATACATACATTCACACACACACTCACATCTCACAAACACACATCTGACAATCACACAGGAATCCATGTATCGTCTTCCAGAGTAAACACACCTCATTAAATCTCCCCTCAGTCTCCCTCTTTCTTCTCCCCCCATCCATCACTTTCCTTTCTGCTCTCAGCTCTCTGCACAACAGCTTTTTTCCTTTAACATCTTAACACGGCGCCTGCAGATTAGCACCTGTTTTGCCATGCATGGAGGAACAGAGCGGGAGCACTCGTTTAATCACAGCTACATGGGCGCAGCTACCCATTACTTTGCCACTCAGCAACAAAACATGTGTTAGCCTGCCATTTCCCCCCTCGTCGCGTGATGCTCATTCACCGCTGTTTCTCTTTCTGCCCCTCACAGCTACTCCAGGACTCTCTAGAATATTCAGAGGAGAACAGTGACACTCCGCTGAAACGAAAATCACCCTACATACTGAAGAGGCAAGTCGGGCACACGACCAAGTCCCGGAGGCCGTACATCTTAAAACGAAATACGATTTACTGACAGCCATCCTAGAGACCAGGGTGATGTTGTACGGGACAAAACTATATACTTTCTGTGATGATGTGATTGTGTGGGTTTTTTTTTTTTTTTTTTTTGAGTTTTCTTGTAGCAACAGCGTTACTGTTTTTTTTCTTTTCCTCTTGTTGTTTTAATCCAGTCAGACCCTTTGATTGTATGTCCAGCCTTGAGGCCTGTTTATATTCTGCTCCTGAAAATAAAATCCTGAGCATCAAGCAAATTGTGTATCTCTGAGAAACTGTATTTATTTACTCTATTTCTTCACTGCACAATAAGTCTATTTTGTTTCAGGATATGATTAAAGGATTCATGATACAAAACCACTGTGACAATCTGTCTTTTCTATTCATGCAGTCACTTCTGGAAATGCATCTTTTTCACTTACTTTGTCCTTATCACAGCAAGTCTCATGTGTCTGTTGAAAATATAATTGCACGGTCAATCAATAAAGACGAGGGATGCACACTGTTGGATGTTTGCCAATATCCGATATGCCAATATTTTCAATCCCATTTTGGCCACTTGCCTATACCAATATAAGCGTGTTTTTTCCCTCTAATTGCAGAGAACATCAGGTCTGTCCTGTAGTACAATATTATGCCTTCTTTCATCATGATGGCCCACTGGAATCTGCACACATCAAATAAGATGCCTTAAAATATCCATCCTCCATAAGAACACTGCATGGACTTTTATGTAGAACATGCTATGAGTTTTTATGTAACGTTTCCAAACAAAACCAAAAATTCCTTTGTGAAATTTGGACTAATGAGCTATAAAAATCTTATAGCTTTTGTGACATCTTGTATGTGACAGTGTTTAAAGAGAACAACACACTCCCAGGTAAACAAAAGAGGTTTAAATAAGTAAACATTAGATTTAAGAGTTGAGCTTTTCATTTCAAATATGGCTCCTCAAAGTATATAACACCTCTTCTTACCTAACAAAACTAATTTGTATTTCAAGATTTTTTTTCCTTTGTTAACAGGACCAAATGATTAACCGTTAAGAAATACGTCCCCTATAACAACAAAACCTGCAATGAATTGATCCTACCAAGTGTTCCCACTATATCCACCCTTCCTTCTTTACCATGAACGCATATACTTAGGCCCTAGTTTTTTCCTTTTTTCAATTAAAAAGACAAGAATCTTGGAAGCATTTAGTTCATTCAACTCTTAGACTGAAAAAAGTATGCAGCACATTTAACAGATAGGTGCCCCTATAGGTTATTGTGACACTTTTTAAAAGTAAAAAACTATTTGAATAATGAGGCTTGGAGGATAATTTGTCAAATTTGCTTCAGAATTGGTTGATGCTACTTACAACAAAGTGGCAGAATTTTAACTGTATATGTTATGGGGGTTTAATATCACGCTGTCCTCATGTACCATTGTGCTGCTGAAAATACTCACTAGAGTGCCAAATGTAGACTCATCCACAGCTGAGAGTAATCCCCAGCAAATGAACTATTTGTTTCAACAGTGTCCACCCTAAAAGTACAGCTACATCTTTTTGTATGTCATTTTTAAAAGTGCATTCTCATTCAGAATGGGTGCCACTGTTTGGATAAAGAACTCAATAGGAGATCAAATCTGAATAATAACAAAATCTGAATTGAATTGTTATTGCTGTCATTTGTTGTCTACAATTCAAAACCTGTAATTTGTGCAAATGCTAATTAAAACATCACTTTTAAAAAAGTGTATAGTTTGTGACAATATAGGACTATGGTGAGAGGATTGGTATTTGTAGACTAGTGCCACTGGTGCCAAAACAATTCTAATTTCCAGTGAATCTGATTGCTTCTTATTGATGTTTGTCACCTTCATCTAATCCTTTAAAGCATCTCAATAGATGCTGTCAGTTTTGGAAAGATGGTTCATTATAATCATGTATGGAAATTGATGTAATAATTTCTTGATGTTAAAATTCAACAAGTGGCACCTTTAATATCAACAGCGCATATTACTCTGCTGTGCTGAACATTTTTCAAAAGGGCACTGAGGCCCTCAGACTTCAGCAGATGAAACGGACCTTTACTGCAGCTAATGAGAGTGTTGGCCTTAATAAATGGCAGTTTCATCTCCAAATCAAAGTGCCTTAGTGTTCTTTGAAAAATGGTTCTATGCTCTAACGGCCAAAAAGACTGAATGGAGTGCAGCACACATGCATGGACCAGCCGTTTGTTTCTCCACAAAACTTTAGCTGTAGCAAAAAACATGAATGCTCCAACACTGATGACCAGTTAAAACTGTAGGTGAAGTAACAAGGTTGGATTTTGAGCATACATAGATCAATGACATATGCAACATTCAGTGGATGCCAGTGGAGCACCATCCTTAGACCAAAGCAAACAGGCCCATTGGCCAAATCCTTCACATTTCTTTTACAACCAGAAAGGTGGTGTACATGAGCACCAACAAAAAATGATCCAACCTTTTGTCTACATCAACATTACAATGTATAACCATAATGTGTGTCAAATGTTACATTTACGGGGTTACACAAAGCTGGGTGGAGCTGTACCAGAATCTAAAAAAAAACACTCAACGTCACCTGGGGACTCTCACCCCAGGAACTTCTGTGTTAAATTTAGGTGGCCAATTATTTAAGTGTCCAAGAGTGCCACAAACCACCAGCCACTAGTGAGCTCACAGCAATTTGTAACAACTACCAATTCAGTGTAAGATAAGGGGCCCACTGCTCATACTACTAAGACCTGTGAAGGAAAACCACACTACAATGCCTAATCTCCACCAGCTGGCAACCTTGTCCACTAAAAGGGATAATTGGCACAAAACCAGTTAGCTCAATGTAAAGTACAAAATAAAGCTAACACTGCCAAACTAAGACAACGCTAAGACAAACAAAGGCAAAAGAGCAGCTGATAAAACTCTTGGTATAACTGTCTTTGTCATGCAGACTTGAGGGGAATTGGCAACATCCGCAGTATGCCAAGTCAGGCAAACTTCATCACAAACCTCAACCATACAGACATCAACATGAGGCAAACAAGACTGTCAAACAAATGTACATCATCATCATGTGCATATGAATGAATAAACTCTTTGAAACAGTCAACACTAGTGATGTTACAAGATGTGGTGAGGCTTCGAAGTGTGTGTCGAGTAATGGACGGGGCCTTTCTGGGAAGCACATATCGAGGCTTGCTTCATTTAGGGGAGGAGCTGAAAACACTGTTTTTGTTCGAATGTTCGAAGCCTCGCTGCCCGGCTGTACCACGTAACTGCTTCGGTACAGATTTTGGTGTGGTGCTTGGCAGCATTATAAACCCCTCAAGCTCCATTCAAAATGTGGGTTTTTGTAGGCGAGTTGCGGTCAGTTCAGAGTGTGGATAGAGTTTTGATAGTTTGGATACTAGAGTTTGGATAGCGTTTCTATAGTTTGTGGAGATAGATAGTTTGGAGTTTGGAGAGTTTAGGACAGAGAACAATAGTAGATTTAGGAGAGTGAGGAGAGGCTAAGAGGACGATGGAGCCAGCTAGGAAGAGGAAGATTTCCCCTATGTGGGAGCATTTTGATTTGATAAGTCCTAGTAAGGTATGCTGAATCTAGCATTATTTCAGATGCATTAGGTTTGCTTATGAAGAACTGTATTTTTCACAGTTTCTTATTTTATTTAAAGATGAAGTGTTTACTGTGCTCCAAGGAGTTAGAGTACAATAACAACATCTCATCCATGCTAAGGCATTACCGTGCTTTGCATGAGAACAGGGAGGAAACTGGAGCTTCACACAGCCAAGGTAAGTCATTACAATTTTATAAACGCACCATCACAATTTTTCCATGCTGACGTTTGTATATTGTGCAAATAGAGACAGGTAGCATCACACGTGTTAAGATTCAGCTGGCTGTGATTATACATCTGGCCAGTAGGTGGTTTTGTGTGCACATGAAGCTTCAAGAAAGGAACCCTTTCTTGAAACCAGTTTGTTCAAGTGGTTCAATGCCTCATGAGGCATCATCTCAAAATCACTAGTCAAAACCCTTCAAACAATCCTGACTACAAAGGCGCCCATGTGGTACTCAAGCAGAGACTTGAGGGCAGTCATAATGCCACAGGTGCTTTAAATACTCCTAAGCAGGGGCAGGGCCATGGGAGGAGCTGACCTAATTATTTGATGGTGTGTTCAAGACCTATCTGGAAACATCAAATTTGCCTGGACACAAATGCTCCCACTACAATTGCATGGAGTGGAGCTGAACAGATGGAGAACGGAGTAGAGCAGAAAAAAAATCTGTAAAGAATATCACGTTGAGCTGAAATGAAACGAGTACATACAAATTAGGTAAGCAACATGCATGAAATACTTTCTTTTGAAATGTATTAGTTTTTGGGACATTGGCTGAGTGCTGGGCTGCAAGATGGCTCTGTGGTTAGCACCGTCGTGAGGACACCCGGGATCCTTCTGCTTGGAGTTTGCATGTTCTCTCCGTGCAGCGAGTGTGACTTCAGTTTCAGCAAAGAATGCTGTTTCCCCATGATATTCTGACATAACAGATAGTTGCTTGCTCTTATGTGTAATGCTATATTTATGTTCAAAATCTCAAATATTGCACTTTTAAGGAAAGGAAACACATTTCCCTCAGACAGACAATTTACTATGTTCAGTTAAAAAACATGTTCATTCTCTCTGAAGCCCACTCATAAAACAAGCTGATTGGTGCCACAGGATTAGCGACAAATAAATTCCTTTGTTCTACCTGTAACGCTTTGGCAACATTCATCAAGATGTGCCAAGTGAGAAGTCTATCACAAAAACTAGATTTCACTCATGCCATGTCTTAACTCAGTCCAGCCACAATGCGCTTACAACCAGTAATCCTCATTGCCACTGTTTAACCCCTTAACCCCCACATTCTTTCTAAAATAAAGACCAACAAACTTCAAAGCATTTTACATGTTGAACTCTTTTATGAAAATAATATGTAGCACCTAGTGATTCAACTAGTACGAGCCCCTAGGTGACGAAAAGCAAAGAAGCTACCACTTGTGCAAACTCCTATTTACAAAGTAAGGAACTACTGCTGCTGCTGCTATTGTCACTGTTTGAATAATGACGCTTTGTGCCTCCAAACAACGTATAATTGGAACTGTTAGAAATGCAGAGGCAGAATGTTCACTTGGCCTGTATTCAGGCTGGTGAGTGTTGAGGGGTTAATCAAAAGCTAAATCCAGATCTGAAAAAAAAAAAGTCATACAGTATGTCCACATTAGCAGAATTTTTTTATTCAGTGCTCACAGACTCCTAAAACTTCTTTAAAGGACAGCAGATTCTTATATGGCAATGCTTGTAATATGGGTCATGCAGGGATACTGACATTTTATCTCTCTAGAAACAATGTTCCAGTCACCGTGGATAACCCACAGACCTCACTGTGATCAGATTTCAGTGAGACTATTTCAGGGTTACAATGAAAACTTCAAATGTAATTTTTCAATCTTTTGAACACCAGCAAAGAAAATTACGTTCACCTCCTTTGTATTGGGGTAACACGTTAAACCTCAGAGACAGATACCTTCAAGCACCGGCAAGTAAAACTTAAACTAATTTCAAGGGACTTTCTAGGCACTGTATTAAATCTATGATCTTATTTTCTTGTATAAAGCAAAACACAAAAATTACACTAGAGTGGGAGAGTGGAGAACATTCAGGTCAGCATGTGTTGACACACTTAACACAGACCCACAAGTCAAATGACACTGATGGGATGAAATCATCTGCAGCTTTTCCTGTTTTTGCTTTTTATCCACTGCAGGTAGATGTTTGTCCACTCAGTGAGTGGTGAAGCCTCTATTTAAACTCCACCTCAGCAAATACTGCTAACATGCCTTTAAGTGTGACACTGAACACACAGCTAAAAGCTCCAGGATGTATAAGGTAGCGCCATCTGAATGCATCACATTGCTCAGGTGTCGCACAGAAAGGTCAATCTTTGCATGAATAAAGGTTGAAAAATATCATATAGACAGCCCCATTACTATTCTTCTCATGTCAGTGACCATCAACAGTGTATGTGCCCATCACAGGCAGTGGATGGCGGTGTTGTTTCACTAGTTCAATGGCCTGATTTACACCGTGAAACACTACAAAGTGTCACCGGAATACAAGAATCCCTTCAGGCAGAAAAGGAGCCTGGAAAACAAGCTGGAAAAACTCTGCAGGAATCAGCCACAGAAACAGACTGTCACAGCATAAAGTGAGAACACTGATGTTTTCTTCTTGGTCCAATGTAATTTTTAACAGCAAAATATACTTTTAAATGATCTTGAAACAACAGTGTTCATGCACTGTGACAAGAGAAAAGAACAAATGCATGTTTTCTGTGTCCTCTAAATTCTAGCTTTTACTTTTAAGCATCTTCTTGCTTCAAATTGAAACAAACTTAGAAGTGGAGAAGGATTGTAATGTGAATTACTGCAGCAGTTCGGAGTTTAAGTACCTTGCTTACAGCCAATTTAGCAGTGTTTGGTCAGGAAAGGCAGCCTTTTTCTCGCCCAGTGCCCTCATTTTGTCCAAGCGACTCAGCTCTTTACTCTGCAAAACACTGAGAAGAAAAAACAATTTGTTCATTAAAATGAAACATTTTTTCACATGTAAACAATGACATAGTTACAAAATGTTTCTAAAGCAGTCAGTGAGAAACCTGTTCATACAAAAACCAAAAGTAAAGAAATATACTTTTGGAAAGAGCTCAAGTGAATCCTTATTTTCAACAAAAATAGAACCATGTGGCTTCATTTTTAAGATCATGGACTCCCTAACCACCTACATTTGCAGATGGGTTTTATTAATTCATTAACATATTTAGCAAGTATCCAGGAACTAACTATGTAACATGGATTTTCAAAGGAACGTTTAACACAAATAACAGAGAAAAGGTCAAATTATTCTGGAGCTGTATGATTTTCTTGTTTTGGCATTTGATTAAGAAAATTGTGACTGATTAAGATCTTCTGAATAACTTTTTTATGCACACTGAATTAGAAACCAAGCAGCTGTGTTTTCAGTTACGACAACAGATAAGACAGATGATCAGAGACCATCATTAATTTGTGTGAGTTACTCCCTTCAAACGACACTCCGACCTAATTTCACGTAGCCAAAAGCAATGTATTAAAAAACAACAAGGAGTAACAAAATAAGTGCAATGAAATTTTGCTGAAATGTTTCAGTTAAAGGGCTCACCGTACACAAAGGCACTGTCAGTTATTTAGGTTTATTTGTCTGTGTAGCTTCTCAGTCATCCTAAGAGCTCCAGTGAAAAGAGAGCCAGGTGTCTTTTACTGAAGCTTGCAGGATTTAGTTATATTTGAAAAACTTTTTTAAAACCTTAAAACATTAGCCGTGAACAGTCTTAAAACCTAGGGATGGTGCTATTTAATCATTGGTTTTCATGAGGTAATTTAGCTTTATTTCACCTGCAAATGAAAACCTGCACTCCATCCCTAGAATAAAATGAATAAAATAATAAATTTGTACCACAGTGAAATACAACTTCAATAAAAGTTCATCAGAGGAGGAGGAAGCTTTAACCTTCATCTTTTTCTCAGAGTCTAGCCCTTCATTTTGTTGGGTGTGCACTTGTAGGTTTAATACCAGCAGGTGGCAGTACATCATAAAACTACCACAGACTCATTGACAGGAGTGGAGGGTAGAGGAGGCAAGAAAGTCACAGCATGTATTCCAAGAATAACTTTTGTTCTTCATCAGTAGTAATTTTCTTGTAGAATTCTGTCTAAACAGACTTCATTCACAATACAGAAACTGTTAATGAAGAATTTTGATTGCCAGTACATTATTCCTTCTCCAGTGTTTTCCACAATTAATTCATTTTAATCACATTCTGCCACTCAGTCTAGAGTGCCGTTTAAGTTTCAGTGTCAGTGAGAGCAATGGTTTGGATTGCCTCCTGTTTAACAAGCTGCATAAATGGAGATCCAGACACTTCGACTTGATCCCCGCCAGTCACAATGTGCGTATAAATAACTGCATGTTTACAATTTTAAGGTTATAGCTGGACTCAGTTTATAAACACAGCGTCCTTTACGCAAATGTAAACAACTGGAATAAGGGACAACTTTGCCACTAACACCTAAAAAACAAGACTGGAATCTCTTTTTACTTTCAAATTAAATGGCAGATCTATAAACATGCAGACCAACTCCAGACTTCACACGGATGAATCACTGCCAAGATCTCACAACCAAACAAACCAATCAGCACGTTGTATGAGGAATGGAGACGTCATCCTGCAAAATAGCAACAGAAAAATCCCCCCAGAGATGGCAACAAAAATGCATAAGAGTGAGAGGTTACTTATGAAAATAACAACTCTTAGAAAAGCATATTTCTTCAGCTGATATGAAACATATGCATATTGAGTGCTTCTTGTGTCTGCATTGTGGGAGTAGCATCAGTCAGGAAACAATTACAATTTGATTTAATTAAGTTAATATTTGTTGCTGATAAACACTTAAAATACAAGGGGAAAAGACCTTTATTTTTATTTAGTATTCGCTGAGAAATATGAAGAAGTTAGTGCTCCAGATTTATATTACACTCTTTATAGGGAAAAAAAGCTGTCTGTGTTTTCTAGTAGAAAAGATTAATGTAATATTCTGGCCAATCAGGGAAGAGTCAGGAATTGAAACACAAATTTTGGTGTCTGTATTATCATTTCAAAGGTTTCTGCCCATCAGACTAAAATGCATTCAGATTTTTAAAACTAAAACAGGGTCAGCAGTATTTCCTGACGGATCAATTTCAAAGGTTCTAAAATGCAAAAGTGTTGATGTCAGGCTTAAATACAGCAAAAGTTATGTTTTAAAATGACAGTACGTTACTGTGGTTGTACACTTAGATGTTTCAATCCTTATCCATCTCAGGAAGGCATCCTATTGATCCTAAATTCAGTCTACAACAGTTCAACAACCCCAAATACACAGCCAGAGGGCTATCCTCAGCCAAAAGAAGAACAGCTGGCCCACACAGAGACCTGATTTCAACACCACTGAGTCTGCAGTTACAAGAAGAGACAGAAGACACTGAGGCAGTCTAAATCCACAGAAGGACTGTTCAAGTTCTCCAACATGCCTGGAGCAATGTACTTGTCAAACTTCCTGAAACAATGCATGAAAGTCTACCTAAGCAAACAGGTGCTGTTGTACAAACAAAGAGTTAATGTTTTTACTCCAGAAGCCTATTGGCAAAATCAAAAATCCTTAATTTCATTCATTTCAAAGCATTCTTACTTTACTTTTAATGCCAAAAACCTTTACTCAGTGCAGTACATGGAGTTCCACTAACTGGACCAGTTTATATCCAGAAATTTAACTCAGAGAGTGAATCGGTTATTACCTTGAGGACTTTAACACTCTCCGTTTTCTGAGGATTCATGAAACATATGTGAGGGCACAGTTCTGGCTTCACAACAAGGCTCACATTGGAGGAATGCAATTTATCATTATCTCAACATCAGAACAGAGCTGTCAGTTTTTGTAAATTTGCAGGCATCTCAGCAGATGTCTATCATTACAACGACTCCTGTGACCCTGAAAAAGTTTAGACTTAGTACGCCTCCCACATCCACAGGACAAATTACACCCTGCGTGAATTAATTCAAGTCCATTAAAAACCTTCATCGACATCTGCCACTGCAGCAATGCTTGGGCCTGCTTGTCTTGGCCTTTCTCCAGCCGGACGCCTTTTCAATTTAACTCCAATTTGGAGTTGGTGGATGTTGGCTGACAGTTTGAAGCTTCTCAGTGGGATGCTGATGAGTGTCTTAACTCCTGCTAAAGGAAAGTCATTCTCTCATCTGGACAGTGTTGCAAATTGCGTAAAAAGCCAGTCCGATCAAGATAATGGCTTGTGAAGGAATGAGATTAGCTCCCTTTGTGAGAAATCTGATTGTGTGGATGGGACAGTGGCATAACAAGTGCGACCTTGTTGCAGGGGCCAGCTGAGAAAGTAATTAGGCCTCACATATGGGCAGCATTACTGAAGCCTTCAGCAACGGCAGTGAAGGGAAAGCCATGTCAGAGCTGTTCACTGTCACAGGTAAGGCTGTCAATGTCAGTTGTGAATAATGGTCCCTGCTTCGTTAGACAGCATATAGAGACAAAGTGTAACGAAGAAGAGAAGACTTGAGCCTGAGTTCAATGTTGCCATTACTGACCAAAAAAAAGAGGAGGTCATCCATGTAAAGAGGTGTTGGTTTTGCACTTGTGATTGGCTGCTTTCCGAGTCTGAGAAACATCAGAGCGAATCACTTGGAGATGATGTGACCAAGCAGTGTTAGGCTGGAATTGTTTCTCTGTGGTTAACGAAAGGTTTGAAAAGAAGCTGAGAAACATCTCCAGAATTCCATCATGTTCTGTGGTTCTGCACTTTGATTAGGCTGACGCAGGGTGGACATGGAAACTATGACGCAACTTCCAAAATTAGCACCAGTATAGAAGAAAACGGTCGTGCAGCAGTGCATCATCACTGAATGACACCTAGGTATGTCTGTGAATATAGAGATGAAACAATAGGAATACCTACAACTTAGCTACGGGAGGTGCACTTTAGCTAAGAGCATGCCCCATTTAGATATTCAAAACTGAGTAGGGGATGTAAATGGAAATAATGTATTTTCTCTATTACAATGCTGCATAACAATGCAAACTACTACTGCTGGTAGTAGTAGCTGTACTGTCAGTGGGACTTCTGAACCATCTGATCACCAGTGATCCATCCTGGTACTTGGGTGACTACAGGATGGGTGTTGGGTGAAACTCAAGTTGGTGTTCTAAAGAGACTGTCCATACAGTACACATTTAGCTACTACCTCAAGAAAGCTGTTCAATCATTGTTCTTAATTGTTATATTAGATGAATTCATTTATTTTTTTTAAAGTGCATGGATAAATAAAGATTTTCATCTTCTTGCTCCTGTCTAAACCACCCAAATTCTGTCTTTTTGATTCAACACCAAATCTTTTAGTTTCACATATGTTCAAAAACATTGCAGTCAATGTGGGAGCAGGTCCGGCAGTGCCTTGAAGGAGAAGTCCAGTTTATTTTAACCTGTCTTATTTTCCATTAATGTTGCTTTAGATGTCATGCTAACTTTGCACTCTTCAATTCCTTTGTAGAGATTCTGTTGGGGTTCTAGTCTAGAGCCTTTGTTTTGATTTTTTCCTGTATGTTTTTGCTGTCCTTTTGCTGTCTTTTGCTATCTGCTTGCATTTTCAGGTTGGGCAGGGCCATGGCCAAGGACGACTCACTCGCTCTCCACCGAACCTGTCCCTCATCACAATCAGCGCTGCTCTTAAGCCGGCTTCTCCCCGTGATGCAACGCCAGACGATTCATTCTGCCTTGAGCGGCAGATTGGCCACAACTAGTTCTCGTGCTTGTTGTTCGTAGTTGTTAGCTTACCCTCTCGTTTTCCTCTCCTTCCTCAGAGCCTCCTCAGCCTGACGTCCTCCCCAGCCCAGCCGTCACGAGTCAGCCACCAGCAGCAGTTCTCCGGTTCTTCCCTCACTGGTTCACACGCCTCGAGCACCTTTCCCCCCTGGAGCACGGATTCCCCCCTCACACTGGGGCACTCCACAGGAGTCCCTGGAAACCCTCTCACCTCCTCCACGAAGACCAGCGTGCACCAGCACTCCTCTCTCCTGCTTCCTTGGTGTCCTCAATCCTGTCCTGCAATAAGCCTTATAATTGTTACCTGTCTCCCTCGTCGTATTCTGGGTCCACTTCCTCTAAATTAGCTCACTCCTAACAGATTCAAGGAAATGAGTAAGTTGTATGGGTTTTAGATCTCTGCAGCGAAATCCAATTTTCTGTAAGTCTTGTTTGCTTTCAAGTCTAACTAAATCGACACATTTTTCAAACTGTAGTAGCTTTTACGTTGAGCTTTTATGGAGTGCTGAGTGTTTTGTCTGTACCATCTTGCTCTTTTCTTACAGTTGATTTTGGGGTCGTGGAATATCCAGGACAGTGTTTATCAAAGCTGCAGATGCCAAAGTTGTAGTTCCACAGCTGGTATTACTTTCATCCACTGGCTTTACACAAAGTTTTCCTCCTCAGCCAGACCTGTCCACCAGTTTCTGGATGTACCTCATCTTTCAGGAAATCTTGTAGTTTTACTACTTCTGCCTCCATCCTTCATATGTCACCTTCCTTTATATTTCACTCTTTGTCTGTGGACTCCAGTTGCAACAAATATGATCTACCATCAAACTGAAATGACATCCTATCGTGTTAAAATGGTCTACCATTACAATTAACTAAGTTTCCTCAGAAGACATTATGAACAGTGAAAGTCAGCGTCACTCATGTAAACAAACTGACATGTGCAGATGAATATGGATGTGATCAGGTCAGCTGACGAGTATTCCAAGATGATGATTCATAATACCTTTAGGGAAGTGTCCATTACAGGCAACTAATATCTGTGTTTACTTACGGCTAAACTTGGAAACAAACATTTACTCTAATATAGAAATTGGCATTCTTTGGAAAGGGGCAGCTCATGCTAAATTGTCCTGTTTTGTGTGACTTTCAAATTTTTCCAAATCTTGTCAATGATAGTGACAAGTGTAGAGTTAATATGACACTCATACCAGGTTGAAATAAACTAGAATTCTCCTTTAACAAGGAAAGTCCAATATTTTTTTTTTTGCTTGACAGTTTGTAAAGTTTGTTTGCATGCGCAGATGGCAGGATAGTTGTTTTCCTATGTGGAATGTCAACAGTTTTTCCTATGTTAAGACATTTTTCTTCATTGTAAATAGACTAAACAAGGAAATTTAGTAGTATCAGCCTAGTGACATTAACTAGCATAAGAAAAACACACCATGTCACTTTGCACAATGTATTTTTGTATTTTTTAAAATGTATATATATATTTTTTTCATTTAGTTTCTCACCATGTAACTGTTGATAAAGCCCACCCTTCCCCTGAACTTAACCCTACACGAAGCTATTTTATTGTATTCAATTACATGCAAAGGTTAAAATGCATCAACAAGACATGCAAAATGTGCCCAAGGTGGTGTGACAATGTAAAATAATGACACGACAATATCAGGTAATGCAATAGATCACATCATGTTTGTTGATATTGTCTGTAACTGGTCAAAAGCAAATTTTAAGTCAAACAAAACAGCACGTTTTGAGCTTCCAGGTCGTGGTGCTTTGAGTCGTAATCCAGCCTTTCCTGTTAAAATAACACTGCCTGGGTCAAGCAGGTGAAGCCTTCAATAAATCTTCCTCTTTATTTGTCTTGAGTTAATTATATATAGTCTGTCCCTAATTGTCAATGTTGAAACAGCCACAATGTCCTCTGAGGCACACTGATAAAGGAAAACAATGGAGTCCACTGACTCCGCCTCATCTCTTGCATCATGACAACTTGTCATGTGGGATTGCTCTTTAAACAAGCAAAGTGTCATTGTATACACTTTGAGAGTCATTCTCTGTACACTTGCAGTTACGTTAACTGTACGATGGTTGATGGAGTTTCATAGTTGACTGGAAATTACATCAGTGCAATTTGACATGCAAGTCACTACCAAAGATGACAAACTCTCCCTAACAGCTAACAAAAATGCAGTACCAGACAGAAGTAATGACTGAAACTGCCATTCACTTT
This sequence comes from Stegastes partitus, assembly GCF_000690725.1. NCBI lineage: Eukaryota > Metazoa > Chordata > Actinopteri > Pomacentridae > Stegastes > Stegastes partitus. Next base: position 766,565 of record NW_007577748.1, on the reverse strand, counting down.
GGATATCAGCCAAGATGTTTGCTTTCACAAAAGCAGCACATGCAATGATATAGTTATTTTGAGCCATGAACTGTTGAGGAAATAAGGAAATGATCAGGTACTGTTTTCTTCAGAGTACATAAGCTGCGTTAGAATCTCTGTATGTGTTATCTGCTGGTTTGGACAGCTGGCTGGTTGTTGCAGGGTGTTCTTGTTTTTATCCATGTGAGTATCTTTCAGATTTGTTACTTTAAGAATTGTTATTTTGAGAAGCCACAGTGGAGGTGTGCAGATAAAGCTGGAGTAAAGGGCTTTCAGACCATCAAAGTATCCTCCTCCACACCATTACAAGCCTCTGTCACCACGAGCCCTATTATATTGATTGTACACATGGAGGCTGATGCGTCTGTGGTTAACATGTCACTCTTTTGATCTAATCATTTTCATGGGACAATCTAGAAACAGCCTTGAGAAGATGGAAGAGGAATCCTTTAACAGGTGATATCAAAGCAAACAAGCCCTGTTACAGCACTGCCGACAGCATCGTGGCAATCCAGTGGAGCTGGTCACATCTTATCTGCATCTATTTGAAATTGCTCAAATTCATGCTTACACAAACACATGTGCACGCATAGCTCTGCCTGTGAGTACACACCATGCACCTACAGCTCTGTTGTGTGAAGAGACACATAATACAAGGCTGATTCCCGGAGACAGATCCCTTCACTCTGTGGCATGCCCTGACATTATAAACAGGCTTCATGAATGAGACGAGCATCAATAATTGTTGTGAGGGGTGGAGGGACAGGCAGTTGGTGCAGAGGGTCTTCAACTGGCTGATTGTGTTACTTTGCCTGCCTGTGATAATTAAAATGACTCAACCTCCCCCCATTCCCCACCACACTGGTGGCATTGCAAAGGCAGCAGCAGAGCTGTTATTGCTTGTCCTTCAGCTGAAAGGATCGTGTTGGCCAGAGAGCTGAGGGCTTTTGTTCTGAAAGCTGAAAAATCTGGTGTCCAGCCTGGGCGGTTTTTAGCAATGTGCCCTGGGAAATGAGTTATCTAAGCACCGCGTGCAAGAATCCCTGACATTAATCTTTAATTAAGGCCTTTACAATTTCGGGCGACATACCCGAGAGTATAAGAGTTACTGTAGGGGATTGATATGAACGGTGGGCAGTGGGGCGGGCCAGGCAACATATTACATCTTGTGGTGAGCTCATTTTGTCTCATCAAAGTCAAGGCAGTGTTGATCTGCCACGACATTAATTGCCTTTTTTTTTCATATGATCACAAGACACACTGCGATGTAGGCTTGGCAAAGAGAAAGTATTTTTTCATCTTTTGAGGAAATAGATAACAATCCCTGGAGGTAATGCTGGTGAAACATGTGCGCCGTGGCTGCTTTGTTTTCTGCACAATGATCAGCTGTGCTATATGTTCCACTATTCATCATTCAAGAGTCTCCTGATAACTGCTTGTGTGAACATATCAAGGTGACTGCTTTAAAACGAACACTTTTTTTTCATTTCTTGTCTATTTTGTGTTCTTTTTGGTAATTTGTTGCGGATCTCTTGCTGAAAGAGCCAAATATAAACCTGCTGGTAAAACCAGCGTGCCAGTGAATCTTTTCTTGTGTTGTGACAGCTGCTGCCTGTGTGATGTTCCACAAAAAGTCCCCAAGACACAACCTGTTTCATTCTGGTGGAAGATTTAAAAAGACAACTCTCCTATGAAGCAAAAAGGGACTTAGGTAATTGTTTTGATTACTCCTTTCCCTGCTCCCAGTTGGATGAAAGAATTACAAAGCTGAAAGTGAAGGTTTTGGGGATGAGGGGACTGAGGAAAACTAGCAGCACATCTCCCTGCGGCAAGATTTATTCACTGGCAACAATGAGAGACAGATGGGAGGGTGGTGGTGGAAGACGGAGAGGGAGGAGGGGGTCACACCTTTGTGAGGCAAAGCAATTGGGAGCGATTAAACTCTCATTCGCCGTAGGGACTATCCACTTTGAGGTAGAAGCTGGCTCCAACAGTGCTTGCAGCACCGTTCCTTTTATCTCCACTCCTCAAGAAGACCCTGTAAATGCCATGGGAGTTGTTAAAGGGAAGCACACAGTGTTCTGCTGGGCCGGTTCATGGTTAATGTTCAACATCATGACAGCAAATGAAAAGAATTTCTTAGGTTGTCTGCACCACTGCAATGGATCATCTGTGCAATAGGAGTGTGGCTTAACCCATGTAATTAAACTCATGACCTGCACAGTTATACCTCGTCCCTTCTCACTATGTGTAAAAGCTCAAGTGTCCGTTCTGCACATGTGCAGATTTAACTTTCCATAACTGTGTTTTAGAAACAATTGGGAACAAATGATGACTGAATGCTTGATTTGCTTTCATCCTCACCCACAGCCATTTTCATTCTAGATCTGGCAGATAAGAATACATCCATCATAAAACTGGTTCAATACCCACTGGCACAGGCTGGCTCAGGAAACTTGCTATCCATTGTGATTGGCTTCTCGTCAACCCCAAAACACCTGAACAGTGAGGGGCCACTCTGTCATTGGTAGACACACAATCACAGGTTTTTAGGCTGGTTATTATGAGTCCTTCATCATTTGCGCCTGTTTCAAGTTTCCCTTCCTTCAGTTCTATTTCAGCTTCATCACCTTCTAATCCTAGTACTTACACATTTGTATTTTGATTACACTTCCTTGCAGCTGACCAGCATGTGTTTTACCATCTTTTCCCTCGCTTGGCCCCATCTTAGCCTGTGCAGCTGGCTCATGTGAGTCTGTGCAGCAAACATTCCATGAAACACGGCACAAAATGGGACTCAGTCAAAAGCTACTGACAAGCTTTGATGCTGCACTGGTGTGTGCTTGACTTGACTGTGCTTGGTGTCTGCACCTTGAGACAAGATGTGGCTCAAATAGAGAGAAAAAAAACCCCACATATCCATTGTTCTTTGGATTTGCTGCACACATTGCTGCAGCGTCTTAATAGAACGAATGCGAGGTGGAATTAAAATCCCTCCACAGAGGCGGATTCCCAGAGACACGAGAGCAGGACAGATCAAAAGGCAAAAATGAGGAAATCCGCACAATCCACATCAGCCTGGTATCATGTGGGGTTTTCCCTCTTGTAGAAGTACGTGCTGGCAGCACCATGGCAACCACAGCAATTGATTGGCCGATGTGTCCCGCTGTGCACAGTGCAGGTTTTGTTATGTGGGATATTGGTTTTTTACTTGCCTCTCTGGCCCCTTCATGGTGTGCATTAGCTGTGGTTTTTCAGGTGGTGGTTCGTCATGTACGCTTACCTTCCATTTGGTTCTGGATGACTTTGAAGGACTAGAGATGAAGAGAGGCAGGACAACTGTGACAAAACACTCAAGGGGCTCTGAAATGGAGCTGGTTCTATGAGGGCTCAACTGCAGTATTAAAAGTAGCCATTATTGAACATGTGATGAAACAATTGATAACAATAATTTATCGAATCTATACTGTTCTTCTCCTAAATGTTAATTTACAGGCTAACATATTTTTTGAATTTGGGCGTAAAGCAGAAGACCATGTAAGCAAATTCTTGATGCAGAAAGTAGAACAAAACATCGAAAACCTAACGTTTAGAGCAGTCTGAAGCCTGAGCTTTTGACTTTGGGGGATAATTTTATATACATGTACTTTGTTATTTCAAATCTTTAAAATGATCCAGATGAGACACTGTAACATTGTATATATGCTAGAAACCAAAGACTGTATAAAAGATGGACGTAGCTAC
>NW_007577748.1:727128-762355 GCF_000690725.1 Stegastes partitus | reverse complement strand
CGTGGGCTACGTCCATCTTTTATACAGTCTATGCTAGAAACTAAGGAAAAGCTGAGGTCTTCTTGAAGTTGTTATACATCCAATTGTCAGAGGAAATTACTACGTCACCGTGAATGCTTTATCTGTAAAGTTCACCAAATCGTGTGCTTTTCACATGAGTTAAGGGATTTCCATAAATCTTGTGGCTTCATGGAAACCCTTTAAGAATTAGTGAAATGTCTCCTAACCAAAAATGGTTATTTTATTAATGTTTATTTTAATTTTGAATGTTGAAACGCTAATGATACAGGTTTTGCCTCAACAATGGACTAGAATTGTTGATGCACCACTGGGAGGGATTCTTGTCAGTGTGTTTCCATTAAATTCTTAAAAAATAAAAGTAATAAAATCCCTTTTAACCCCAGGCTATTTTTTTCCTTAAATATTACTGCCTCTTTTGACAGATTTGCACATAATCAGCCCATGTGTTCATTTATTTCTGTATGGAAGTATTGTGTATTTTTGACTCTGGGGAACAGACTAGAAAGTGAAGCCAAATGTCAGACCTTTCAGCTGTTAACTGGGTCAAAGGTAAGGAGCAAGAGATGGCCATCTCTGTGTTTCGATCAAACGATGATCCCTGAACCAGCTCCGTTGGCTCGATAAAGATGTGGTTGGAAATGGACTTAGCAGTGGTGGAATGTAACGCTACTCATGTACTACTATTTTTTGTTATTCTATAACTGTATTTTCGAGAAAAATACACTGTATTCTTTACTCCACTACATTTGTCCATCAACTTTAGTAACTAGTTACTTCACAAAGTCACTTCACAGGATACAAGATTTATGAAGAGCTTATGAAATATTGTGTGAAGTGTTGCTATACAGATTCAATTGTGTATAGAAAGTGTGGTGCTTTGTTAATGGACCAAAAATAAATTAGAAATTCTTTTGATAACCATTTAAATCTTTTTCATGTAAAAATATTTCCAAATCAAAATATTCAATCAAAATGTCATTGTATGTATTTGCTACTTTTTCTTTAAATGATAATTTAGAGGTTTGAGCTGTTGGTTTGACAAAGCAGGCATTTTGATGGTGTCACTTTGAGCACTTTATGTACAGAATTTTTACAAACCAAACAACCAATCAATGAACCGAGACAGCAACCAATAGGTTAATCCATTGTAAAAATGATCATTAGTTGCTGTAAGCCTGGATGATAAATTTACTTAAGAAAAAAAGGAACATTATTAAAACTTGAGTGAATTTAGCTGAAATGCTTGAAAGGTAGAAATTGTTGTTTAATGTTCAATACATAATTGCCAAGTTGATCTAAATTAAAAAATAATGAGTCAAACATTAACTTTTGATTGCACAGAGTACACAAACACTTGTTGACCCATTCATCCACCACAGCTTCTTCCTCTGTCTTTCTTTATGCCAACTCATTTGATTTTCTAAAGCCTTACTGCCAGAAAGCCCTGAAGACAACCCCCCGTCCTGTCATTAGACACACGAAACTGACAGAAAAATGTGATTACAAAACCATGTAGTATTGTTTATTTCTTCATAAAACTGAGTCTGTGTTCAGTAATATTGCAGGTGTCATTGAAAGTGAAATTCCAAATGAGGCTCCTTTACAACGTTTTGGACATAAAAACATGCAATCATGACTAAAGGTTATTATTTTAAAGCCATTATGCCTGCAGTTATTCACAAAATTTAATATGCCTGCAAATTATATACTTACATTTGATAGTAATGCACTCAAACTCAAATCATTTATGTAAACTGTAATTGAACTGTTTACTAAGATTTGAAATCCACTCTGTGTGATCCACCTCCATCAATTACAACAGTAAAATACTGCTCTTCTGTTAATACATGACTAATAAAAACAATATAATAACATAATATATAATATCATGAGCCAATTTCTGCAGTGAATACTTAAACTTTTTGTACTTTAGGTACAGTTTGCTAATAATTTGTATACAAATCTTTTACTTTAACCTGCAGTGCAGAACTTTGTCTGATAACATGGACACTGTTCCACAAGTTCTTATGATGTAAACGGAATAGCTACGTAGCTCACTCCAAATATTTTACCAACCTGTCTGAAAGCAGTAAGGCAACATCTGTGTGAGTTCACTTCCTCCTGTTTATGCTACATTTCCCAAATAGGAAAAGTCCCACCAGTAATAATCAGTGTCTGTGCTTGCTGGCAATTGCTTTCCTTTACAGACTATAATCCTCTCTCTTAATGCAAGGTGTTTTTTTTTGGTTTGTTTTTTTATGTCTGGATCATCAGGAACTTTTTAGGAATGCTTGGTTTTTCCACCATAGCCTTTACCTTACTTCTAGTTGCCGTAGCTAGCCTACTCCATCTCCGTTGCTATGGTTGCTCCCCTCTTCCGCTCTGGCAAACCAATTACTGTTGGTTGATAAAATGCATCACGACCAGTGAGCCAGAGTGGGAATGTGGCCAAAGATATCAGATATAAAACTACAGTATGCTGTGAAATACAGAGAGATTTTTTCTGGCGCTGACGAGTCTTATCTGTACTGAGTGAAGTCATTTGGGAAGCACTTGAATGTAACAAATGTACATTTACATGCAGAAGTGCCATAATCTAGCTGTAAGTGACATGTTCAGTACAAGGCTTTCACTTGTGATGCAGTGTTTACCATGTTGTGCTCGTACGTTTACTCTAGTAAGGCCTCTGACTGTTTCTCCCGTTGCTTAGATTGTTTTTGTTATTTTGCTGGAGTTTATGGGTGTAGGTCAGACTTGAATATAAAAACATACAGAAACTTTAAATTTAGCTTTTAAATTTTAACTAATTACAACATTTTTTGTGAAAAATAGAATAGAAAAATATTATAATCATCTAACCTGTTAGATTAATGAGTGCGACTCCTCTGATATCAGTGGATAGTGTAGAATGTCAGGGCTACAAGTATATTACACCATGTTGATGTATTATTATGTCATTATTATGGCACTGCTCAAAAAAAAAACAACTTGTGATACAGTTCCCGTTAGGTTTTGGGTGACAAGTATACTCTGGATTCTGAGTGGTTTCATCAGTGAGACAGAATATGATTTCCATGCATGCTCATGTTACAAATAGCCAGGATGAGTGCAACAATGAAGACTTTATTGTGTGAGGGGTGTTCTGTCCTTCTGTTCAATGCTATCAGGTGGGTACTGAATGCAGCAAACGAACTCCAGCAAACAGAAAATGGAAGAGGATTAGTTGTATTGTTGATAGGTTGATCTTATTCAGTTTGGGCTTAATTTAATGCATTATACTTGGATTTGTTGTTACCTTTTGCAATTTATATTTAATTAAAATGAGAAATTTTCTTTTAGACACCTTTGTTCATTTGCTTGGTCCCAGACATTAACCATTATTACACTTGAAAAACATGTCTAGTGCCCCTGCTGTGCATGCAGTTTTGATTACTTGTTACCAGGAATCCTGTGTTCAATGTTACCATAAAGCTACAAGTTAACCATAAGCCACCAATTGAGTTTCTTTTTTTTTTTTCATTAAATTTTTTTCTTCTAAATATTTGGATGTACAGACAACAATTAGCTTGAAAAAAATAGCACTTATGTCACTTTATTATTTTTTTTCTTATTTGAACTTATGCTTATTTATCGTCTGTGGACTGGTGATACTGGGATCTCTGTAAACAGTAACTTGCCCTGATTTCAGTATTCTTGTGAGACGTTACAGTGTGCTAGTTTGTGACATTATGCAGATGTGATGTGGGTTTTTAAACAAAAGACCGTGGGCACAGGTTAAACAGACACTTACCATACTGAGCTTCATGTGTCCCTTTACACAGGCAATAAAAAAACATAGTATCTTGTAGTGAATAAAGTGCCTTCCTCATAACACTGATGTTTGCTTCAAAATGGATTTCATCTGACAGTGCCCTTCAAGTAAATATATGACCCCTCTTGACAAATACACAAAGAGCATGAAGCTTTAAACAGTACAGTATCCCCCCCAAGCATCATCTCCATACCTTCATTAAGTATGCTGTTAAAAAAAGCAGAAAGCATATGAATATTGAAATGAATAATGTATGGGTTTTGCTTTTGGCTACAGTGAGATCTGAGCCAAACAGGCTTACTCTCGCTGCAAGTTTAAAGCAGCTTCAAATGTCAGTTATCTCCTTTTTGTTGTGTAAAATGTATGTCATAAATGTATAGTCTGTTTCAATTTTGCATGTTTTTGTTAACACTGAAACACAACATGTTCAGGCAAAGACAGAGGGACAGAATTTTTCATTAAGGGTCATGGAAACGTAAAAGCGTTTCGTTCTCGGCAAGGCATTCAAACCAATATTGAAGTCCTAACACCGCAGACACATATTTAATATTGTGTGGTCTTATAAGCTCTCCTGCACACAGCCAGGCCTCAGCAAACAATGCACTACAGATTTGGCATTCATTTGTTTAATCTAATTTCATTTTAAATACAATATATACAATACAACATTTGAAATGATACATGTAAAAAAATATATGTCATCTTACAATACAGTACCAATTAGAGAACAATGGAAAGTAAAACAGACACAGAAACAACATCTTAACACACTCGCTCCACTTAACAATATACAGCACATGAACTCAGAACCTCTGGTAAGGTAGTACTGGTAGGCTTCTGCGTACTATTTCATTAGCAGAAGCGGAACCATAAGTTATAGATCCTGACGTACAAAAGGAGTTGTTTAATCCACTGAAAATGCTTTTGTTCATGCACTTTGTACATGCTCCACTGGAAGACAGCTCACATTTCAAATAACTCAGGACCCATGTATCATATTCACATTCATCACTTGCTTAGAGCTTTGGGGACTGAACCTTCACAGCCAATGTAATTAAATCAACTTAGATAGTTACCTTCCTGCAAGTGATTCATAAACCTCTGCCCTTGTTCTCAGAGGTTTGTCGATACAGTTAGTGTTTAATTCTTGACAATTACAAGCTGTAAGTACTCAACAGGATGAAAGAACAGGTTTTCTTAAGTATTAAGTGAAATGCATAACGGATCCTGTGCGCACTGTTCACCCAAGGCTGTGTATGGATAGAGGTTTTCAAACATGCTGCCAATAGCAAAGAATGCTGCGCGCAGCAGTTTGCTGACATCCAGTTGAGGAATTTATGCAGCTTTGTTGTTATCCCCAAGATGCAAATCTGTCCATAAATCTGCAGCGTGCAGCTAGTTTTGGATGGCATCTTATTTCAAATAAAGATCAGACAGCATTTTCTCCTCGAGAAATATCAGCCCCACAACACGGTTGCTCTACTTGGACATGAGGCGTATCAAAGCCATCCATTACACTTGTACAACAGCTAACTGCCCTGTGGTAACATTGTGTATTTCTAGCTCATAAGCAGGTAATTCGAGGCTGAACTGGCACCTTGGTGTGTGTCACAAAGAACACCACACACCCAGCACAATGTAGATTGTGTTTTCTAGCATCATCTATTCAAACAACATCCCCTCCAAGGAGCTGATCCATGCAGGTCATGGAATCATTCACTAAAATGAATAGTGGCATTCCAAGGGAAATGCTGAGGAAAAACAATGAGCTGTATTGTGAGGTGGTGGGCATTCTAATTTCATTTCAGATAGCACATAGGGGATTTGCTGAGGAAGGATTTCGAGGTGGTGGTACAAGCCAATCTGCAAAAGGTCTCGATCTGTAACACTGAACAAGACCTTGAGGGAAAACATGGAACAGGTGGCTATCGCAACAGTGGAACAAAGCTTTACAAAACTGTTGCAGCATGCCTAATGACAATCTGCTTTCACTGCATGCGCCTAAAGAACTCCAGTAATATGTAAACATTTACCTCTTTATTGCATTGTTGAGTCATTTCTTGACACCATGTCACTGTAAGAGCTAATCGTTCATTGAACATTGCTCACTGACAGACTCTAAATACATGAACATGGAAAGGCTACATTTAAAGCAGGGTTCTGAATTGCTTTGAGCAGCATGGTGGCGGTGAGCTAACGTGTCATGTGCAGCATTAATTCCTACAAATGTTGCCTGTTTAAGAACACAGAGCAAGGTAGAGAAAAAGCATCTTCAGAGGGAAGCAGCAAAGCAATTTTCCCAAAAGCGGCGGCAGACTGTATGAACGGAGAGCAAAGATCACAGAGAGGAAACCATGTAGGAGCAAAAACACTAAAGCTGTGAGAGTGCAACATTGGGGAAAGAACGAATTGAGATCCTATAGCTCCAGGGAAGATGTTGTTTTGCTGGTGTAGAGAGTGAGGCAAACATAGACCAATTTACTAGGGGGAAAATTGTGTTGGGAAAAAAAAAAGAAAGAAAGAAAGACGTAAGAGAAGACCTGGCCCATTCTTCACTGTGCAATCTAATCTCAGCTCTTGGAGAAGATGGGTGAAAACAAACATTGTTCTCCTGTCAGCAGCCCTGACAGAACATACAGTGCTAGTAAAAGAGCTCAGCCAAATCACACATCCACCTCAACCACAGCCAGGAAGATGATTAAACCAGGGAAGAATATGTAAACCAGAAAAGGCTTGGCTGACATGGTGAATATTCAAGGCAACAACGAATGACCTCTGATAGGTTTTCAAGAAGGAAAATAATTAGGGGTCAAGAGGGGACATTCACAGAGAGATCCCAGGGCTACACTTTTGCAGGGTCAATATTCATCATGAAAATTTGAAGACGCAGGTTTTTTAATTGAATAGTACTTTCAGGGGAAAATATTTAGTTACACTTTATAACAAGTAGCCTTCTCGCTCATTTATAAATAATTACTAGTTTATAATATTTAGAAAAGCAAAACTGTCAGTTGTAACAAAGTAAATCAGTGACACACTGTTCCCTAATGAGTCCATTACTCCCTTGAAGCACCTTTCTGAAGAGCCTTCGAACACATTCAGAAATAAAGGTTCATTTCATCGTCCACTAATGACTTATGTCAGCATGGAAGGGCTGGGCGATCTGACTTAAAAGACATCATGATATTAAATCAACATTTTCTTACACTGACAAATTCATACATGACATAACTGATATGACATATGTATGCATAATCACGCACCAGTGAACTTGGTGGTTTGGTTTGCATTTCAATGGTGTGATGTACATCAGATTAAATGTTTGACACAAAACCTTCAATTACTACATTTTCAATTACATTTTACTTGGACTCATTACATTTCTACATCTTTCTTATTGTACACAAATCCCCTGAAAAGCCCAAAATAACACTGTTCGGTCTCATACCGAAGATCTAAATCTTTAAAAACAGACAACAAAAAAGCTGAGCAAATTCATAAAACTGCTGGGCACTATCGTGAAGCAAATGGTACTTAAGCAGTGCACTTATTATTAATATTTTATGTGGCAGATTGTTATACATTTGATTTTGGTGCTCCAGTGAGTGGAAGCAAGACAGAAGGATAGCTATGGACAACAATGGAGCCCTATGGCATGAAGGAATAAGACACAACAGGCTGGAGATACGTAGACAATACTTGAGCAGGACTGAGTCTTTAGCAGGTTTTGGTCTTTTCATGGGATTTTATTAGAGTAAGAAAATATGGAAAACTGTAAACCTTATTCTCTTTCTGGACAGAGGAGTTGTGTAAAAAGGTAACACAATATGGTCATGACATGATAATATCTAAAGCTGCTAGAAAATTACACATGGTTATCGCCCAGCTGTATAATAAAGATAACTATAAGAAATGAAAAAACTCTAATGCAACACTTACTAAAACATGTTCATGAATATTCTGAGGTCAGTTGAACAGTCCTTGAGAATGACTGTGAAGATGCTCCACTAAAGTTACAACTTGCAGGTATAAAAACTATATATTGATTTGGCAATCAAAATGAGTATCAATAAATACATACAAAATGAATAAATAAACCTGGAAATACATACATTACTAAATAATAATAATAAAAACTTTTGCCTCTATGACATACTAAGAGTCTTTGTGTACAGTCCTCATTGGCTGGGAGGTTGTGTAGTCCATAAACTTATACTTCTAATAATAAGCCATTCTTTCTGACTGGCTGTCACCACAATGCGTACACACTCAATGTCAAAGGCAATCTTGTGGTCTACGTCTTGAACCTCAATGTTGCCATTTTTAAACTCTCCCAATGTGATATATGATGAACACTGTTTCCCTTTTTTAGTCCCAACTAATTTCTCTCCTACTTCTAGGGCTCCATGGTGAAGAATGTCATTCTGTCGGTCGTCAGACCCAGTAGCAATCTTAATTTTACTAATTTTGGTAGATTTACTAAAGACTATGACAAAGAAATCTCCAGTGGAAGGAGGCTTCCCCCAGAAGTATTCATCCACTGTGCTATAAGCCTTGGTGGCGTCATAGTTTTCAAAGACATTGATGTTTGTGTGAAGGCTGGCAGGGGGGTTGTCAGGAATGTCTATGGAGTCTTCCTCAAAGTCATCATCCTTCAGTTTGTTCTCTGCTCCTTTATATGAGGAGTAATAGCCCATGTGCTGAAACAACGAGGGCTTAAAGCGGATCACGTCCTTTTGGGCCAGCAGACCCCTGAAGTGGATGAGGAGCCAGTCGCAGGGCATTTCCTGGTAGAACATGAGGAGGAAATGAGCCAGGCGCGGCAGGTCTCTGGAGTGGTACAGCTTCCCGATGTAGCCCAGCTTGGAGAATTCCAGCATCACCCAGTAGGAACCTTCTCTGGAGGTGATCACCTTCTTCAGCGCCGTCAGGAAGTTCCTGGAGCAGCGCACATCGTCCTCCAACATCATGTAGAAGTGAGAGAGGTTTGTGCAGAAGTTGAGGAGGAAAGCGTAGTCCACGTTCTGCTTAGAACGGAAACGGACCCGGTCCTCCGGGTCGTTGTAGTTCCTTTTCAACCCATCCAGAGATGGATAGTACTCCTCTGGGGCTTGGATTACCAAGAGGCGTCCGGCTATGATGTGGTGAGCAAACTTCCTGGTGATTTCCTGCACCAGGTTCTCACACCAGACCAGGTCAAAGTCTGCCAGATGGACCACAACCACAATCTCTTTCAGTTCCTCATAACTGGACTGATCGAAGATGGATTTGATGGTCTCCAGAAGGTAGTTTCCTCTTTTTCTTTTGACGGATGACAGTCCAATGGTGAGATACTCTGTGAACAAAATATGAACATTTCATATAATCACTATTTGAAGTTTAATCTTTGTACAACTCAGTATAAAGATGCCAGTTGATACCTATAACTGAAGTGTGAGAGTTCTTGACACTGGGGTCAGCACTTGCAAAATATCTGTAACTGGTCTGTCTGTTTCCTGAGTTTTCAAATGCATGCCATTGCCCTTAGCAGCTTGCTTTCTTTATAGACAACCAGATGTTATCCCCCAACCCAAGTTAAATACGTCACGTCACCTGACGACACCTACACTCTCTTGTGACAATTGCGTAAAGTTTCTCACCCTTTATGGCCCCACCCTTCCTCGCACTCTTGGCAGTGTGATGTATGTGGCTGAAAACCCTTGAAAATGTCCTTAATTAAAATTTTGTGAAACTATAGCTGTCATATTTAGGAAACAGAGATAAACTTAGACTAAATGTGTATGAAAGGTAGATTCTGTTGACAGACTGTCAATATGTACTGTAGCTCATGAGCATACTTCTAGCATGTGCCAAATGTACTGTCCCTCTGCTTCCACTGATTGGGTCTGCATGACATGTAGTCTGCAATAGATCCATCCATGGACGTCTGCATGCAATCCAAAATTTGTCGCAGAGATAGTCCCTGCAGCCACTTTTCTACAAGAGCAGTAGTGTTCATGCATGCAAACCGTGATTATACTCTAGTGCAGACACCCACGGACACAAAATTGTTGTTATTGTCATACTTTTCTAGTCTGTTGGAGTCCTCTTGGAAAGCTTCATATCATATATGTGCACCAGTTCTTATCTGAGCAAACAGTAGTGTGCATTCATACACACTGCTGCTGAGGATGCAAAATATTGCTCTTGAAACACAGTTGCCTCACTAACTGCCTGCGCGAGGATAATTTCCGCCGCATGCAAATGCGGAAAGTAGCCCACTGGCCTGATAGGAAATGCCAATCTACCTCGCATGTATGGAATGAAGTCCATCAAAGAGATTCCAAGCAGACAAAGACATAGTACAACACAACTGTGCGTCTGTGGTTTCTGCTACTGTAAGGGAGTGTGATTAAGACTTAATAGGCTGTGAGGGTACATTCACTGAACTGACAAAAAAATGTAGTAGAATCACTCTACCTAAACTAGCTTTACGTTTCAATAAATTTGTCAGTCAGGAATATTTCAGATAAAATGCAGTCAAAGTAAGTGATGAATTTCTCGGAATATTCCGTGGCTCGGAATACAAAATTGTGCTCAGGGCTCACTGTAGTTAAAAAAAGAAAGTCTATGACTGGAAAATAGACATAAACGTTTTGTGAATAAAGATGATGTACCGGAGAAGAGTTTTGCATCGTGTTTAATGTTCAGGGGAAGAACCTCTGTGGAGTAGTTTGGGTTTATTGCTGTGCTTTAAATCCCAATGTCACAGATTTTAAGTTCAACTTCTTATTCTCAGCTCACGTTCATAAATGCAATTTACTGTAACTTGCCCAAGCTCATGGTAGTGCTCAGTGAGATTTTGTCTTTAAAGAAACACTAAACTTACTCTTGCGGTTCAGCGGGGTTCCGGCGAGATAGCGATACGTGACATTAATGGTTCCGGAGAAATTACTGAGGTCTCTGAAGGTGTGAACGTATCGTTCTGAGCTCGGAGGATGGACTGATGTTTCCCTAAGCTGCCTCTTGTCCCCTTCCTGGAACACAACATTAAAAAACACATTATGAACAACAGAAGAAACAAACTGTACATGTTGTCTGCAAAAACAAAAACAAACAAAAAAAAAAGAAGCCAGAAATGTTCATCTTAATTCTTTTTTTATTTCGACTGTGAATAATTCAAATGAGGGAAAAGCAGCTTTTAAAAACCTGTACAGACTTAAAACAATATGTGCTTTGATGTGGCGGAGCTAACCCTTGATGTCTGGAGACGAAAGCAATCTTAAAACCTCTCTGGGGAGTTTGCATAGCTGAACAGATGGACCAATGAGCTGAGAATGCGAACTGCCCCTTAATAATTTAAATAACAAACATAGATGATGTACTGTGATCACCAAGTTTTGATGGCATCATGAATAAGAGATAAATCATCTGGATGATTTCAACTTGGGCCCATGGTATAAAAATTTAAACATGTTTCCAGTAATTGTAAAAGGGACAACATGAATAAAGTGAACAAATAGAAGAAAATATTTGGAATTAGTAGCATATTTGGCCAAGTTCAGACATCAAGAAAGAATACAAATATAGAGTGGGTGCTAATTTGGTGAATGCTTGCCAAAAACGCTTGGGAAAAAGAAACGCAAAGCGCGCACGTGACACGATTTACTAACCAGCACGTAGCCGTCTTCAATGTAGAGGTTGAGGAAGAGGAGGAAGGTGATGAGGAAACCGAGGAAGGGAATAGTGGAGCGTTTCCTCAGACACCTCATCTTGTCCAGGGATTTCCACACCAGCCTCATGCTGTACACGCTGTCACTGGGATCTGCATGAGACAAACGAGATGGAAAAAGACGTGTGAGGTAGACCTGCTTGCTTTGAATGTCGTCAGCCTGAGATCCTGCTCGAAAATAATTTGCCTTTTTTTTTTCTTTCCAAGCATCAGCAATTGTTGGAAAGTTAATGTTTGGATCACATGATTATCTTCCACTAGCATTATAATATTTCTTCAGCACACATCTCAGGCAGTGTGATAGTGACAGAGGAAGGATAATGAGCGTGGGAAAGAGGAAGACCAAACAAACAAATCACATTAGAGAAAACCTTTAAGCGCTCCAGGACATAAAGGATATTGATGTGCCGAGTAATGAATTACGGATGTTGAAGTGTTTTTTTAAAAACCAATAATAATGAAAATATACACTATGTGGTGGCTGAGTTTGTTCAGTGCCTCCTCATCCCCCACCCTATGGGTATTTTTAGCTGTTCAGTGATGAATGGTGGGCTGATTTTTGACAGCCAACATTTCAGTACTTTCTTATGCGGTGCTGGTCAAAAAGAGATGCTTCTGCCTGCGCTTATCGGCTGGCATGCTCCACACTGTAGTGAAAATGTGACTTTTTCTGTTTGTAGATTGAAGATGAAGAGTCAATTAAATTTTCAATTCAGCTCACTTTATTTCAGATTTGTGGTTGATAGAAAGGGGGAAAAAAGAGAGACATAAGGTTAAAGAAGAGAATATTAAAAAGACAGGAGGGTCTAAAATTGGTATTTACAGATAGTATTTAGATATTTATTATGGCTGCAACAAATAATTGCTTTTATTAATCTGTGAACTAATTATCGTGAAATCATTTTGATTAATCAGCCAAATCATCCACGTTTGTTTTCTTCATTGAAAAAAGTGTCCATCATATCTTCATTAAGTTACGGTTTTTCTCTGATATCCAACAGTGCTAAATCCAAAAGTATTATATTTTTAGTAAACAAAAGGTAAAAAAGAGCAACTAAGCATCACACTTGAGAAATGCCAGTGAATTTTTTGTCAGTCAGTTGTTTTATTATTGTCATTTTATTCACTCCATTCATCCACTTGTTTTCTATACCCGCTTTATCCTGTGGAGAGTGACAGGTCTCCAGTCCATCACACGGCGATTTTATTTACTTATTTACATATGTTCAATACAGACTTTTGCAACCAAGGAAAGTTTTTCTTCCAGTTGTGTGAGGAGGCTGGCAAAAGCTACTGATCCATGCAGGACTGATGCCTTTCTGCTGCTGGTGTCAACAATATTTCATCACCTTTTATGAACAATAGGCAGATGGTGTTGAGTGGTCGATACAGCGTCTGTTAGTTGTGTACCTGCATAATCTAATATAAACAGTATCTACTGAAATATAACCTTAGAGAAGCAGTTTTTCAGGAGTCCAGTTGGGCTGACATGTTTGTCACTTAATAAATCAGTGGACTTAGATCGCCACTTAAGCTTCACCATAAGCAACAATGAAAGCTAAACCACACTAGAAGCATTATATATCAGGTTGAGTCGCAGCAGGATTGGCAACCTCTCATAGAAACTGTACAACTGAAACTGACTGGGGGGAAAAAAAGCCCATAAACAGCGGTAGCAGAAGTAACAGCCTTTTCTTTGCCAGCAATTAGCCATCAGCATGCGCTTTTGTTCCACTGCTGCAAAGCCCCCGAGATACCTAATAGAATACAAACTACCTCTAAGCTCAGTTCAATGACCACACACACATCGATCACTCGCACCAAGAGTCGGCTCCACTGGGGATTTGACTAGTCAATACCTCTTTGTGCACACTTGAAAACTGAATTTAACACATCCATTCATTGCCCGTTCTGCACAAATTTCCAACTCAGTGTACTTCAGTATGGATGGCAGCTATAAGTAATTATGACATTTAGGGCGTTTTTTATCTTCTATAATATACAATGAATACATCTGCTTGAACTGGTTTAGTAGCTGCAATTTTATATAGATAACACCTATTATAGACCAGTTGAAATCACATTTAAGACATTTTCTTGTGATGTAATCGTGGAATAAACATTTTCCAACATGGTGTCACTTACTTCCTCACATTAAAATTGTTAGCAGCATCTGTTCAGATTAAGACAGTAGTAAATATGACTTGATTTTAGTTTAGAAAATTGTGTTGGGTATTAAAGTGTTTCAAGTACAAGAAAAGAACAAAAACATTCATGTGCAGCACAACACATTTTGTTTTCTCACTGCATGTTTGTCTCATTCTCATGAAAACTCTTGTGCTGATTTAACAGTTTGACAGACTGGGGTATAAACTGTAACTGTGAGACTCCAGATCTTCTAATAAATGGCAAAAGTTGATATTTCCCAAATAAAACATGATGCAACACTACCAGCTAAAGCCAACATTTGTCTGGTATCTGCAGTTTGAAAACTTGAGACAAGCCTTTCTCCCACAATCTTCTATCCATGACAATAAAGGCAATCTGTATTTCATGCACTCTTTGTGAGCCACTGTGTTAAGGACAGAATGTCAGGAATGCCATATACAGATATGTGCAAAGGGCTCATACACTAACTGTGTTGAACTATAGCTGAAGCAGAACACTGTGCATCGTCTCACTTGTATGTGAATTGCAGAGTTCTGCTATAGAAAGCTGAGAGTAGCATGATGATAATAGTCATTAGGGTCGCTCTGGAGGAATCTCAGCTGATGGCTACAAGTGTATGAGTCCTCCTGACACCATGGCTCAGGTAACTCTCTCTTCTTGCAGTCAACTGCCACATCCCCTTTAGTGAGAGCTCAGCAGCAGCTCCTTCTCTTTGCACAAAAATAAGCTCTGTTGAGACGCCTGGCATACAATTAAACTAAATGAAAATCTTTGCATGATCCCGTGGGAAAGCTACAATTAGACAACTTTTTGTCTCATGTTGGTGGCAGAGTTGATCTCACAGATTGGAGATTTGAGTGTCTATCTTGATGATACAAGACAAAGTGAGGCGCTTCTCTTATTTCAATAATTCAGTATGGGCTCAGAACAGGAAGAGGATGAAATGCTTATTCTGCCGAAGGCACAGCTGGGAAACACACTTGCTTCTGCTAGCCTAGATTTAAGTGTGACTGAGATGCCCGGCAGAATACCTAAAACATTATAAGGCCGATGTACAGTCCACTGCGTACTCTTGGAATACACCAGAATATGGAATACATACATGTGAATATATGGATGATGGTATTAACTCAGTGCAAGAAGGCATTAACAAGAGGGGAGCATGTGTGTGTTATTGCTGTGTTCATTCTTGTGGCATGAATCCAGAGTGAAAATGTAGCAGTGAAATGGACTAAGTGTGTTTTAATGGGTGTGTCATCCTGGCAGTCACACAGTTCCTCAGATGTCGCCAGCACCATTTCAGGACACAGCACACTTGCAGCAGACTGGGGCTGTTAAATATCCATTATGCACTGTGTGTGTGAACTGGACCAAATAAACCACAACACTGCTTCTCCCTTTTGCCCAGCAGCATGCCATGCACTTAACACATATCAGCTGTCTGTCCTAAACGCCTTTTGAAAACTGGGCTCTCAGTAAGACGTTAAATCCTGTTAGATTGACATGAAGAGTCTTGGTGGCAAAAAAAAAAAAAAATAGATTAAAAAAATGACAAGTCAAGCATGCAAAGCATAAAGACTTCACAAATTCAATTTGATTGTCATTGTTGGGGCTAAATGTTCAATTTTATCCAAGAAGGTTTCTGAAGCCTTTTTAATTAATAACTTCAGTATATTCTGCTATTTGTCTTTTATAAAATACTGCTAGAAGTCTTTGTGTTTGTGCTTCAGTTACTACTGGATAAGATAAGATAGAAAATGCAGCCAGACACCCTCTAAAAATCCTTCAAGGAAACTATCACCTGGTTGTATCACAGCAGCGCCTTGAGGTTTGGAAATGGCTCTCAGCTGGAAATCTTCTGCCCATCAATTCTTGACGTCAGAGCAAGCTGAGGGTTATTATGTTGCTGTGCAGAAAGATGAGCACCCGAGGGAGTGAAAACAATAAACAAGGGAAATGGAAAATTATGTGTGTGTGTGTGTGTGTGTGTAGACTAGTCTTGAAATGAAGATGAAAAATTTAGGACTTGGAAATTAATGTTTTGGAGGCTGAATGAACTAATGAACACTAATATCTATATCCCGTGGCCAAAAGAGTGCAATGAGAAAAAAAGTTTTATGACTGCAACTAAGGTTTAATTTATATATCAATTTATACATTATCATTTTTAGTAACTTACTCTTTAAAATGCAAAATAAAATACAACACATTTAATGAGAGATGGCTCAGACCCACTGCTTCTTTTACCTCACTGTGTCTAAAAGTAGAGATATTTAATTTATCGTGATAGAAATACAGAATTTCAACATATTAAATCAATGAAATGTCACAAACTATTTAATAATGTCAGCATTAGATACAGAACAGTATTTTGAACAAGTAGGAGTTTTTACACATGTTTTGCTATGTCCCATTTTTTTCTGTGTTCCAGGCAGAAAGTACCTTGGCAAGCTATCTCTGGATTCATCCTCAATATCCTCCATGTCTGTCTGGCAGCTCATATGAAATAACTGATCCAGGAATTGTCTTCTTTTCCCCTGCTACACCCGTTTCCTCTAATGGTGAAATCTGACGGAGGCAGGCTTCAAATGAAAAACAAGGAGCCTCCCTTGTGTGGGGAAGGCAATTATGTGGTCTGGTCTGATGTGCAACCTAATGCCAAGAATACTATATGACACACGCACGCACACACACCTACACTTAGACACACACACACACACACACACACATACACAGACTCTAAACAAAACAAAAGGCCCTCCATTCCCACTCCATTTGTAATGGCTTGATTGCTGCAGAGTGGCAGCAGTCCCCCTGCATGCCAACGATACAACTTTCTTTTTGTCAGATGCTGTAAAAGGAAAGCGAAGAGCGAGAGTAAATGGAAAAAAAGGTAAAGAAGTGAGCCGAGCGGCGGTGACATGCCACAAACATGAGTTGAGTGCCACAGTAATTTCACATCCCATCTTCCAGACGTTGTTCTTATAAAGTCACTTTCACAAAAAAAAAAAAAAAAAAAACCCACAATGTCAGAATCCCTTGGAAAACACATGACTTGGCTGAGGAGCAACACCTGCCAACCTGATTGAAAAAAATACGAAAAGATTGCTTTTTCAAAAATGTTTGTGTACAGTATCAGCTTAATTAATTCATTCCTCTGAATGCCAGCAGGGAACTGAGGTAGGCAGAATATTGAGAATGAGATTTGAAAATAAAAGTTGTCCTCTGGGAGTCTCAGGTACACACGACTGTGAGTCCCTCCATGTGTTATTCAGAAATCAAAATACCCTCTTAACAAACACTTTTCTTGCCAGCTTGAATCAACCCTCAGCTTTTGATTTAGGCTACGTTTTTTGAATGTGAAGCCGCGTTTCTGTAATGGGAAAACCTAAATGGGAAACTCATTGTGAATAAGAAAATGGGAAACGATTAATAAAATGGCCAGCAGAAAGCAATTCTCCCACATTTCATCTTGTTATCTGTTTTACATTATTTCCCCAGGGTATCCTGCACCTTGCAGATATACAGCTCTGTACAAATAATCAATTAAGCCTGCAGATTTGCGGGGATTCAGCAGTTGCTTTGTGTCACGCCTTCAGCCACTTTCAATGGATTTTCTTTCTTGATAAAAAGCTGAGAGTAACAGAGGCTTTTGTTGATAACAGAATTGTGGCGCAGGGCGGAATAATAAATCCCTTTATTATGAAAAGGCTGTTTTGTTAATAATTCAAATTGGTCAAACAGTTTACCAATTACTACATTCTAGCAGTGGGTCAGACAAAGGAATCTGTCATCTACAAAAACTTAGCGACCCTTGTCAGAGATCCACGGCCCTTAAAGATACACAGAAATGATCTTAATTATCCGGATACAATAGGGAATTGACAATGAGAGTTTTATCACCGCACGGTGTGGCAAATTAAAGCCTGAAAGCTGTTACTGGGAGATCCACCATGTAATTCCTATAAGCCCTGTGTGTCACAGCAGCCAATCATGTTCGAGGCTGATGACTTGTGATCTCCACAGAGGTAATCCTTCAAAAAGGAGTCATCATTCGAGGCTACAGCACGAACTCTTACTTTCTGCTGTAGTTTTCGGATCTTAAAACAGTCCCAGACACGGTGAGCTCTACCAGTCCCAGCTGCATCAAGCTCCAGAGGCCAGACGGTGATGCCAAGGAGCCAAACAGATGTACCAGCCCACCACAGCAGCAGCACCGTCCTCCACCCCCGCCATTGTCTCCCTTCGCTGGGCCTGTCACCGCTATTCCAGCTCACTCATTCTAATGGGAGGAGGAGGTGTGGAGGTGGCGGTAGAGGGGAGGACGTGTGTGTGCTGAATATGATGCGTTCCCCACGGACATACTATCCAAGTGTGCCACCCCTCCTCCCCCTTCTGCAACCACCTCCAACTGCTATGGCTACTGCCACTGTGGGCCCTCGTGGGAGAAACAAGCAGTCCAGCGACAACAGCACTTCCAGCTGTTCTCCCATAAGAAACCGGTGTGCAAGACAAGCCTCGGAGCTTAAAAAACCCCAAATGGTCTCAGCCTGTCAGCCTGTCAGGCTCTCTGATACGAGAATATTTCTAACCACCGCCAAACAGCCTCTTTTTCATTCCGGATGGTCTCTGTGTCCTTGCCTTTATGAGCTCATACAGTGAGAGGACAGAGTCTTGTTCTAGTTCCAGCATGTGTTGGTGACAACAAAGCTTTTGAATTCATCAGCACTGGCACAGGTGGTGCAAGCTACTGGAATATTTTCTCATGAAATATTAAGCATGTGCATGATGCTAGCTTCACAGCAATCAAGCATCAAAACACTCAGAACAAACAGCTCTGGCAGTCTCTCTACTGCAGTACAATTGGGCAGATCACTCAGCCTGTTCTGTAATTGAAATGTGATTGTAAAGAGCTTCCTCAGATCAGTCCATATTTTTCCTCCTATTTGATTTCTACTTACTTGGCTGGAGAGATGAAGATCTCGTTTTTTTTTTTTTTTTTCCCCCATCTCTGGACATTCAGTCATTAACTCTATCAGTATTATGAAATGGAGACTGCATTTATCACGAAACACAAACTGAGTGCAATCAAAGAGCGTGGCTGATGAGGTGTCAACATATACAGTACTTGCTTCATCACGGAGAAGCACTCAGACTGTCTGCAGTCATACACTTAGACATAAAGTCACTGACAGTGTCTAAACAAAAAAATACTTATGATGTTGCTGGTACTGAAGCTTTGATAACGACATTTAGAGTGTTGTCAGTACTGCCCCATGAAAGTTAATGAGGAGAATCAACTGTCAGAGACATCTCAGTTCACTTAGATCCTTTTTTGGTTTGTAAATCACTTCTCATTAAAGCAACAGGGTAAAATAGATAGAAGCTTAGAAAAATGCACAAATAACAAACCTTAATTAGAATTCCTTTCAGTAAGAAGGTAGAGCAGTAAACTACGCCTTTTTTAACCATGTCTGATGAACTGTGCCGTGTCTGGAAAGCAAATGAGAGCAGGCAGCAGCAGCAAGGAGCGGAGTTAAAAATCATCAGTCAAGACAGACAGTTTTCAGTAGCCTTTAATTTCAACAGGAAGTTAGGATTTATTAAACTGCTATCAGACGCATGCAATTCTACAGAGTTTGTATACAGTTTTCGATAGATTTAGCTATGACGAGGAAGCCTAGAGGCGATCTGTGATCTCTGTTAATGGCTTCTATTTTACATGATGCTCATATAAATCCGCATCCTGTCAGTTTGCTGTTATATATAAAACAATTGAGCAGACCTGTCCTTCTCAAATTACAAGAATAAATTGAAAACAGTGAGAAACAGTCAAATACAGAAGAAAGAAACACAAGATAATAGCTTTCATTACTGATATGTCAGACACTACGGGTTCAATCA
This sequence comes from Stegastes partitus, assembly GCF_000690725.1. Classification (NCBI taxonomy): domain Eukaryota; kingdom Metazoa; phylum Chordata; class Actinopteri; family Pomacentridae; genus Stegastes; species Stegastes partitus. Next base: position 742,739 of record NW_007577748.1, on the reverse strand, counting down.
GTAAAGATGTTATTTTAAGAATCCTCACGTCACTTACTAGACCTTTCTGTGTTGCTAAATAATTAAATCAGGTCAGCGTTAGTATACACTGGACTAGGACTATATGTTGAATGTAGTTCATGATGTACCATCTGAACGTATTCACCAACCCTGGCTGATGAACGTCACCATTGACTACACAGCATTTGTTCTCTGTATTTCATCAAGTCTTCTATCAAATGTTGTATTGTTGAGTAAAAATCTAACCCAATCAGCTGCTAAATCAGGTGAGAGCCAGGAGTTTCCTATCATGCCCTGAGGCTGTGCAGTCTCTGGCGAGCAACTGCGACTCTGGTTTCAAAAATTGCAGCCGCCTTGATCTCACAATGTTATCTTTGCTTATGTCGTTGTGATGTCGGAGCAAGGCGGGATCAGGACAGAAACCCAGCCACCATGCACTGTGGAGTGATTAACGGTGATTGAATCTACACAGGTCTGGCTCATGCTGAATGAGCCCAAAGGTGAATGCAAACACTAATTCAACTGCATCAAAATTGGTGAACCATTTGAAGCAGGTAAACTGCATCAAAGGCAATGCTGCAAATTAGTAACTCTTTTATTTGTTTGATCATTGACACTCTTCACTGCTCAAAGGGAAACAACAAAAATGCCTATAAGCGCTTGATTTAAATAGAAACACGTGTGCTACCTTTTGCCAGCAGGTCAAACAGGCCCCAATTCAAACCTTGTATAATATGCAGCTGTCTTTTACTGTTTTTAAATTGCTCAAAAAACATGTTACAATGTTAATGCAATTGAAATCATCTCTTACATGTCTTTTCTGATTACAAAATTTTATATATAGGAGCAGATGCGCAGATGTTTGTATGTACCAGTGAAATCTGATCCAGACGACATTTGAGTACAGCGCCTGTTGTGTGGATGTTTTTGTTTTTTTTTAAGATTTATTTTTGGGGCTTTTCCACCTTTAATGATAGTGAAAGATAGACAGAGAAACGTAGGGAGGAGAGTGGGGGAATGACATGCAGCAAATGAGCCGCTGGCTGGAATCGAACCCGGGCCGCTGCGTCGGGGACTATAGCCCCTGTATATGGGTCACCTGCCCTACCTGCTGAGCTATCCAGGCACCCAGTTGTGTGGATGTTTACATTTAATGTTAGAGGCTAATACGAGAGCCTTGTGCCGTTCCAGCTGTGGTGAGCATAATGAGGACAGGGAGGTGCGGGAAACGAATGGAGCGAGTCTCTCCCAGGCCCTTCTAAGCAGTTAGCACTTTGACCCAGATTAGCACTCTGCCAGAGGTGCACTTGGGAGGGATGGCGATGGAGGACTGTGATACTGCCTGCTTATTTCCACTAGAAAACACACTTGACATGTGCACCCCCCTGTACACGTACAGACACATGCATATGGCCTTCGCTTCTTCCCCATCCCTTGTGTGATGTTGCGTAGATGCGGCCAGTGTTAAATGTTATTACCTACATGTGAGACACAACATGTCTAGGATTTGAATATTGCAAACTTTTCTCTAGGGCAAAGACATTCAATTAGTTTCTTATTACATCACAATCGGCTAATGGACTACGTATCTTTCCAACTTCAAACTCCCCAACTGCCCTCTGCGCCTGACGTCATGTGTCATAAACATATGCTGCTGCTCCCCTGAGGCCATTTGCTACATTAAAAACACAGACCTACGTGAATTAGTCGAAAACATCCTGTCATCATCTCTGCTCTACAAAAAAAGCTGGACAGCGGCGACGGGCGAGGGAGAGAATGGAGGACAAAAGAGGGAAAAATGGCCATTGAAGAAAAGAATGGAAAGAAACCCTTCTCCGACTCGTTCTCTCTCTCTCTCTGTCTCCATTTGGGAGACAGGAAAAAGGAAGAGGAGACTTGGCTCTGCCTTAAAAGCACTTAAAAAGCCAAGGTCACCTCCTGGTCAAATCTGTGAAATGAGAAAATGGCTGAAGGGGCAAGAGGCCGGTGGCAGATAACATGAGAATGCACTATCTTCCCCCTACACATTTAGTGCGGGGGAGGATGAGGCACTGGCAGACTTTTCAAAAGGCTCCATGTTGAAATAAGGACTGGAGACACAATAAGATGGCCCAGTTTCAACCAGTATGACAGCACATACATTGAAGTGCTCTTAGGTAATGAGTTTTTTTGGTCAAGCAGAGAGTGGATGGCCAAAGAGCTGAATGTGAGCTTGCGCAGTGGATTTCACATTTAATTACTCAGGTAGATTTAAAGGCGTAGACTTGTATTTCCAAATAAAGTCAAGAAATGGAAGTATGTTTAGGAAAATGCATCCTAGAACTGGACTGAAATTGTGCTGGTCCAGTGATATGAAGTCAATATGTAGTACTGTCTCCCTGAGGTACAAATTGGAGTTGTAAAGCTTGAATTGATGTCATCAGGTGGCGGCATCTGGAGGTGGTCCATCGACGCTGAATTATTTCTTGACACCAGGGGCCCAGATTAGTCTTTTTTTGTGATATATATACCACCCAAATTAAATCTATTTAAATAAAAGGTTTGCAGCTGTGACTCATAAAATGTGCCCATAACCTATGAGACCTGTTTGCACACAGGGGTAGTATTGCCTGAAGTCCCACTGTGATTTGTAATAACTGCAGATGGAGGTCTGTGCTTTAATAACTGTGTGACTAAGCCATGTACATGATTTGTAAAGTAAAAAATTCGACCACATATCATCTAGCGAAAGTAATCTATTATTGGTCCTATGCAGTATTTTTTATTTATTTTTTTTAAACAATTTTTGCCTGTATTGGATTGGTGGTGAAGAGAGACAGGAAAAGTCAGGGAAGATAGCAGAGGGATGACATGTAGTGAAGGTCGTGGTAAGCCGGGATTAAAACTTCTGGCAGTATTTGTGCCGATACGTTTTGCACATCAAACACTAGACTATTGTTTGTCCCCATCACAAAAGCTAGCAACAAAACCTAGTAATTAGCTGGTAACAAAACTTGTCTTGTGGGGTGGAAACCAAAATAGAAGTAAAAAGAGAGACAATATCAAATGTTACTTGTAACTGTTTGCTAACAAAGTAGCCACAGCAACTTTATATGGCAATATGATGTCTGCTTTTTTTTTTTATTTCACTGTTTTCTAGAGCCCAACTATAATCAGGGCCTTGCGGTTTTTGATACAAATTCTAAATCATGAAGGCTTAACACACATCTTCAACTCGGTAGCATAGAGGATCTATACAATAACCAGAGTTTCAAGTTGAGCACCTGTTCACTAAATGAGAAATATGGTCACAATCTCTCCTGCTGTTCCTGAGTTACAGCATTAAATATTGGCTACAGTAATAAAGTGTTTTGGATATAATATTCGTATTTTATCTTATTAGATGTGTAAAGTTTTGTCATGAAAATTGTATGAATTCTTGACTTATGGACAACAACAGAGACCTTTGACCACCAATACTTAGACACATCATCCTTGACTCTGAATGAACGTTTCTGCCAAATTTAATGAAAATCTCTCAACACATTTCTGAAATAATATGTGGGATGTATGGAAGGACCAAGAACCTAAAAACATGCCTCCAGCCATGGCTGTTACCAGCATGTAAGCAGAAAATTTGCTTATGGCCTCTTTAAACAAGAACCATGTTATGATTACACAGGATATGGATCCAAAAAGCAACAGAGGGTTTGGTGGTTAGAAAGGAGGGATTTATTCAGGCAGCAAGGAACAAGGGACATGGGGAAGCATGTGAGGGGGGCCGAGTGAGGGAGGGAGGTCCGGGAGAGGTTCCAAGAGGGACCGGGAGGCTGAACAGCGGTGGCTGGAGCTTGACTGCAGAGGCTGGGCTGGGGAGTACGTCGATCTGTCTGGGAGGTTCTCGTAGCAAACGCAGACAAAGGCAAAAGTCAGACAAAGCGAGTTTCTTTAAGCACAATTCTCCTAAGAAATCATGCTGGCCTGTTACCACTCGTGGGAGGGTAATCCACTGGTGCTGGAGCATAAGTGGAGGCAGGCTTTATCCTGATTAGTAAAGACCCTCAGGTGTGGGAGTGAGTGAGACCTCTGCTATCCCAAAACCCCGCCCAGCCTGAAAAAAGGGAATGGCTGGAGGGCTCAACTTACTCTCCGCCACTGATATCAGGAGGGAGACATGAACCGTTGGGTGAATATTCATGGATGATGGCAGGGTTAAACTCACAGAAGAGAGGTTAAAAATTTTGGTGATAGGTAAGGGACCCAAATACTGCAAGTTTCCGAGACTCTACTTGAAGAGGGAGGTCCCATGACGACAGCCACACCATCTGTCCCACCTTGTATTCAGGAGCAAGGGACCTGAGTACTGATTCACCAGTTGCAGAACGCAGTCCAAACCTGCGAGGCAAACTGCGGACCCGGTCAGAAACTATGCCTATCGGGATTCCATGAAGCCCGAATACATGGTCCGTCAATAATTTAGTGGTCTGGAGAGCAGAAGGTAGTTTAGACAGCGGGCCATAGTGGACCACCTTGGAAAATCAATCTACAATAGTCAGAATAACAGTGTTACCTTCTGAGGGGGGTAATCCGGTAACAAAGTCCACCGCTATGTGTGACCAGGGTTGTCTGGGACTGCAGCAGCCCAGCTAGGGGTTGATGTTGTGAACTCTCGAACCTCTTTGATCATTCCCGGCCACCAAAAACGTTGCTGTAGGAAGGTAAGGGTCCGCCGCACTCCCGGATGACATGTCAGCTTGGATGAATGCCCCCATTGCAGAACCTGGGAGCGGGTGGCGCAAACAGATGATTGGGGGGTCCATTCCCTGGATCTGGTACTTCCTTCTGTGCATCTCTGACCACCGCCTCTGCTCCTACCACACACGAAGCTGGGTTCCACACTCGGAGAGCTGGATGGAGGCGAATGGATACAGGAGAGGGAATCCGGCTTCCGGTTCTTGGACCCTGGGCGATAGGAGAGGGAATAATTGAACTGGCTAAAAAACGGTGCCCATCTCGCCTGTTGTGGGTTCAGGTGGCACGTAGAGCATAAATACGCCAGGTTCTTGTGTTCGGTCCAGATCATGAAGGGTCTCTCCACCCCTTCCAGCCAATGACACCACTCCGTAAGGGCCAGAACCACAGCTAATAGTTCCTGATTCCCCACATCATAGTTCTTCTCCATGGGGGTTAACTGGTGGGAGAAGAATGCACACCAGTGCAATCTCTGGGACTCCGGGTCTCGCTGTGACAGGATCTCCGGCATCTGACGCGTCCACCTCCACCACAAACTGCCTGGAAGGATCTGGGTGACGTAACACAGGTGCATTGGTGAATAGAGACTTTAATAGTCTGAAGGCTGAATCCGCCTAGGGAGTCCACCTGAACTGAGTCTTAACAAATGTAAAGGGCGGGCGAAGGGGCATCCACTCTACTATAGTTGCGAATGAATCTACGATAAAAACCACAGGAAACGTTCCAACTCCTTGCAGTTGCTGGGTAACGGCCATTCCACGACCACTCTGATCTTTGCCGGATCCGGTTGCAGTTGACCCTGGGCAATTATGTGGCCCAAAAATCCCACGGACCGTATGTGGACTTCACACTTTTTTGGCTTGACATACAGCTTATTCTCTAGAAGTTGTTGCAGGACCAATTGTACATGCTGTTGGTGTTCCTTTAGAGATCGGGAGAAGATCAGGATATCATCTAAACAGATGAATACAAAATGGCTAAGCATGTCTCGGAAAAGGTCGTTCATCATAGTCTGAAAAACTATCAGCACATTAGTTAAACCGAACGACACGACCAAGTACTCAAAATGTCCTAGAGATGAGCTCAACGCTGTCTTCCACTCATCTCCGTCCCTGATTCTAACGACGTGGTAAGCGTTCCTTAAGTCCAGCTTAGAAAAAACTCTGGTATGACATAGCGGTTCAAAGGATGGATCTATTAAAGGCAAAGGTGATTTATTCTTTACCGTAATGTCATTAAAATCACTGTAGTCAATGCAGGGATGGAAGCTGGTGTCTTTCTTTTCCACAAAAAAGAACCCCATGCCCAGGGTTGAAGAGGATGGACAGATCAGACTGGCAGCCAAAGACTCAATTTTGTACCTCTCCATGGCCTCCTTCTCCGTGTGAGACAGGTTGTATAGTCGGCTGGAAGGCAACAGGGAGCTGGGTAGCAGATCGCTGGCACAGTCGTAAGGACGGTGCAGGGGAAGGGTTTGTGCTAGATCCTTGCTGAACACTGTTGCCAGGTCATGGTAAACGGGGGGAACGCCGGAGAGGTCAGGAGGGGAAGGAGGAGTTGGTGGCTGAGTCTCGGTGGCAGCTGACCTCAAACAACGAGCGTGGCAGGATACACTCCAACTGACCACGGTCGGGGTCTTCCAATCCAGGTATGGGTTGTGTAGGAGCAGCCAGGGGAGCCCTAAAACAACTGGTGAGTAGGGTGAAGGAATCACAAAAAACTGCATGTCTTTACTATGGTTGCCAGAAATGGTTAATCTAACAGGTGCAGTACAGTGAGTTATACGAGCTATGAGTTGTCCATCCCGGGCATTCACCTCCTTTGGCGTCTCTAACGACACTAGACGAATTGTGGCCTGCTGAACAAGGTCAGAGTCAATCAAAATGTCATCGGCGCCCGAATCAGTGAAGACGTGCAAGGGGATGGATTTACTCAGAAAACTTTGAGTGGCTGGTAAAGTGCTCCGGGACTGAGAGCTAACAGGGTTCGTGGTTTAACTCACCAGAATGCTCTCCTATACTAGTGAGCCTTGTCTTTTAACAGGTCTGGACATCTGACGGCGTAGTGCCCAGGAGATCTGCAGTGTAAGCATAGCCGCTGCTGCATCCGCCGCCGGCGTTCCTCCGGGCACAGGCAAGTCCAACCCAGCTGCATCGGCTCCTTGGAGGTGGGGTGGCTGGGGGAACCGCCTGAACCGCCAGAACTTCTGGGAAACAATAGCGAGGTAGGCTCATCTCGAAACGCCAATTCATCCCTCAGCTCTTCAGATAAATTACGAGCAAACAAAGTCATAAAAGCCGGCCCGTCCCATTCACACTCAGCCGCCAGGACACGAAAAGCGACCGAAAACTCAGCTGCCGACTGGGTGCCCTGTTGCAGAGTAAACAGTCGATTCAAAGCTTCGTTACTTGCAGATTCCAAATATCCCTGCAACTCTTGGGGATCATCTAAAATTCCACTTTAAACTGAATGGGCCCTTGTGAATTTTAATGAGCACATAGATAACGTTTAAACTACAAAACAATTCCTTCAGAATGCGTGAATAAAGTTAATCCTTACAAAAATAATAGCTGTCAGGTATTATTAGTAATAGTGTTGATGTCACAGAAAATTGAATCTTATATGGATTCTGAATGCAAAACATTCATACGAAACTAGAACAAACCAGGCTTCAACACTGAGTTCGCAGATTGCAGAGGATTGCAGTAGTGTTGAAATCTGTACTCTTTAAAGGTTTATACTTCAAAAGCAACCTTCACAATCCTAGAGATCATACATTCTTTCCTCTCGAAAGCAGAAGAATGAGAAACAAGCAGAAATTGAGATGAACAGCACAGTACCTCGGTGGAGAAGCTCATGTTTCCTGCTGCCCGCACCGATCTTGAATAACAGAGTTCTCCTGAAGGCAACTCTCTGCTGATCCATTGACTACCTATCCCAGTGCTGGACTGATGGGAGAATATCCTATATCCCTGTATCCACGGAATTCTCCGAAGTCTCCATCATGAATATTTGATAGGAAATGTGTGGAATGGCCAATCACTAAAAGACATTTATCTTCAATACCCCTGACTGGGCAGCCCTTGATGAGCCTCTCCTTTGGTAATCAAAAACAAACGTTTCATGGATAAAAAAGCCCCTTCAGGAGAATCATTGATACTACTGTAATATATGTATGGGAGATTAGCTTAGCTGCATGCTGAGAAGGAACTGGGCTTTAAACTTGATACAAACATGAGATGCATTCTTTTCTAAACTCTAAATTTGCATTTCCCTCCACCCACCAGCATAGGGAGAAAGTGCAGTCTATTTTCCGTACATCGAGCCTGCCCGTGTTTGTTGTTTCTGGCCTCCCACGAGTCTCCAAGTGCGCATGGTGTACATTAATTAGCTATTCTGGGACTTATGTCTGTACTTATTCAACCTTAATGACCCTGCTTGTGCCAAAGCAAAATTGCAGAGTGTTCAGCAAATTCTTGCGGTCATTGCTTAGACCTTGAGTTTTCCATCATCAGCCTATTATTTTATAACCTTGGTTATGGAAAACACTGTGGCATTTGTGATGACACAAATAAGCTCACAGGTCCTCATAAAACCCAGCTCCAATTCTGTTCTCTTTTAATGATGCTGCTACAGAGCAATTTTGTCACTCTGGTTCAGCTGCTACAATTGGATCTGTCCACAACTAATGAGATTGGAAAACTATCAAAACTGTGAATAAAACCAAATGTTAGCTTCAAAACAGAGTTGCTTCTGAAGGATAGAAATTGGAGCACCTGTCTAAGAGACTTATATTGTTGAGCAACTGTTATTAATCTCCATGAACCTCCTGCGGATGCATCATAGTCATTTTGTGGTATGATGCAGGAAAAGTCTTCGTAATTGCTCTTCTCTTCTTGTGACGCTGCAAACAACCTGGTGTCCTTTGTAATGCAAAATAATACTGATTGTTTAATTAGAACCATTGTTACATACCAACACAAGAGCTTTCACTCAGTGTCTGTGTAGCTCTTTCTGTCGTTTGTATTTGACACTGCTGTGGTGGCAGTTTATTGCTATAATCAGATACAACTAAATGAGGCACCGAACCAACTGTAACACAATTACACTTTAATTAACAAATGTTTTACTGTTCAGTGACATTTATGCTCAGTGCTAAACATTGATGTCTCCACAAAGATGACATTGGCTCATTTTCCAGGTTTGATTCCTTTTCTTTGTCCTTCAGAAAAGAAGGTTAAGGGCAAACCCATCCTACAGTTCTTCTACTCTATACATTATGTTGTATGTATGATGACTGTGATGAGCTGATGTGTCAAAATTTTAATGAATTCACTTTGCGGGGTTAATTCTGACAGGTTTGTGAATGCCCGTGAATCCCTCATTAACCCTGCTGAGGTTAATGAAGGATCTATCTGTGTGTTACAGCTCAGAGAAATTGTGTTTCTTGTTTTGGATGTGTAGCCAAAGGGACTGTTTCTTTTGAATAGCAGTTGTCTGCAATTACTCTTGAGGTGGGTCTGTTGCTGTCAGTTTGAGATGCTGACAAAAGATGCCCTTTATCTTTGAAGTACTTCATCTTGCCTCAGGAAAAGGAGTCCATAACTTGGCAAAAAGGAAAACTTTTTGTTTGGTTCTCTGCCTCAGGCAGGCTTTCAAACCAAGTGGGCTTCTCTGATGTCGAAAAATACACATTACACATACAAAATAGTACGCCAAAGACAAAAAAGGAGAGCAAAACATCCCTATTCATTTCATGAAAGTGCAGCTGGACTACTCTATCAAGAGAGTATGCTGCACATTTCCTCCTACCTTTTGAAACAGCAAATCAGAATCCACTAAAAGCTTGTCTGTCTGCATTATTAATGCCAGCAGAGTGAAAGAAGTAACCAAGAATATGCCTTGAATCCAAATCTTCACCTGGCAACATGGGAAATGAAAATTCATGTCTGCAAATGTGTGGATGTTTACTACGGACATGTTTGAATGATAATCATAATTTAAAATCCTGTTCGGCCTAATACAAATTAATTTTGAGAGCTTAAACACATGGTCTGCAATATCTTTGCTGAAGGTGAGAGTCATGTTTCCACCACAGATGTATTCCGCAGGCACAGCTCTCTTTCACCTCCAGAGCAGAGGCTCTTGTGGTTTATTATTCAGCGTAAGTCGGCACACCAGCCCAGCTCCACCTTTGGCTCATTTCCGAACAATTTTCAAGCTTCCTGTAAAATGAATATGCATTGCCTTTGCAGTGAATCCATTTGCAAGACAGAATGATAATGAGGAGAAAGTGCTTTCAAAAAACCAATTAATCTCATGTAAAACGGCTGCTCAATGCTTCTAATGAGATGCCATTTTAATAAGCGGGTATGTTGTACAACAAAGCCATTTCGTAAACATTATTGTTTATTTGTTTGATGACATGCAGGCAATGGAACGAATTGGATTTTGTGAAAAATAAAACACTTTCCAATGTTTGATGTAAAGAAAATGCTTCTTTTAACTTGCCATGTGCAGCCTCCGGTACACAAAGGTTATTGTTGCTTACGCAGAACTACACAAAGACAACGCACATTCATGTGCATTTGTTTTTCAACATTAAATGACTTTTTATCAGAAATAACCTTGAAAACCAAGCAATCTCAGGTGTATGCAATGAATATTATAATAGGCCTGCCCAAGAAAATCAAGTTTGTCTCTATAGGAGGAAGCTGCTCTAAAATTGACACAAATTTAGATAGAAAATATTTATGGGAGCCTCATAAACACAAGCTCAGTGCAGCCACAGCCTAATTTCTTTTTTATTGCATCATGAAATACACCTTTCAGAGGCTGCTGCTTGGACAAGTGGAAAGGAGAAACACAATGTGGTTGCACTAAGAGCCAGGCTGTGTCAAAGCCAAGTAAAAACTGTTGAGAGATGGATCAAATTTGAGGGGTAATCGGTATCTTGTAAACAAACTTTCAGAAGAAAACAAATCTACTTGTTATCGACTCAAAGCCGGCTGACTGCATCTCTGCCTGCTTGAATGTGTTTACTTATTCATCAAGGTGGAGGGGGCCAGCTACTTTCTCAAACTCTGGGTCCCAGCAGTTATCCTTTTCCTGCTGTCCAACAAGAGGGGCAGCCCTGATTAAATATGCATGGTGACCAGTGAGTTGAGCTTAAAGTTCTCCAAGCTTTGCGTTTCCCTCGTCAAATATTCATGACCTCTACTCTGTGTCTGCGTGGTCTCTATGAGCATTTGTGTGAAGGCGCTGAATCCTCACCTGCCACGAAGAGAGAAAAGGGAGGATGGGTGGGTGGCAGCTTTGAAAGACTGTGGGTGGCGTCTTCACATGTTCTCTGAGAGGTGAGCTGAAGATCTCAGTCAGTGCTATTGGGTAGTTAGGTACTTCATGTGGTGCTGTCTGACCTGCACTCTCTGCAGAGTGTTTAGTGTTCAGGGAGACTCTCACCAAATAAGAGATAATGAGAGTATACTGGGCAAATAATGTATGGAAATGAGTACATGGAGACGGACCACAAAGGCTTCTGGGTTTTACTGAGTAACCATGAGCAATGCAATCATGCAAATCTGAACGGTTAGCAAAATGTGGGAATTTTGTGGTGAGACCAAATCTCACACTCGATGGATGCACTTCCTAGTCTCCGCTACCATCTTTAACACTTCATCAGGTGTCACTGTGTCTAAGAGAGAATGTGAAGCAGTACAAGCAGGGACATCAGGGACATAGCATCAGTTAGAGTTACATGCGCGCAAAGCTTTGAACTTTAAAACAGGTGTCAATGGTTTCTGCACCAAGCTGCTGACGGTCACTAAATAGCAAGCATTGGAGTTTTTCAGAACGCTTTGATGGAGGATAGCAGTCTCTATTCAGTCTGTATGCGCAACCAGGCTAAACGAGTCTTATTTTTTTTTTAAATATACAAAGTTTACATCATCATCATGTGCAAAATTAGCCAACTCTAATCTGCCTGTCATTTTACCAACTTATTATGTGGACTGTTTGGTAGAACTTGTGTAGTATTTAGGGGGGCTATATTGGCAGAAAGGGAATATCTTGTTTTATAAACATGCTTTCATTTGTGTGTAATCAGCTGTAACTACAAAGCATTGTGTTTTTGTTAGCCTAGAATGAGCCATTCATATCTACATAGAACATGTATCCATGTTGTGCCATGTTTCCACAGTAAACCACAGCAGACAGACCAAACACTGGCATTTCTATGTTGGGTAGCAGCCATTTTTAAGCTCTTACACTTATCAAGTGGGAATGGTAAGTTTTTTTTACCTTGCTAATATGTCCATATGGTGCTTTTTAAATGTGGAAAGACATATGATGAGCAAAGTAAGCAGTCAACACTGTGGTTAAGGATCTCCACCTTAAAAAACTGCTGGGTTAACAATCTCAAAAACATGCATGAACACATTTGGCTGAATTACTCCATTATTACAACTTTCCACATGTAGTGAAGAGTAGTTTTACAGTGTCTGAGCAGCGTTTTAAGTGAGCTCGTGTGCTCAAGCTGCAGGGGAGTGGGAGGAGAGACAGAGACTTCAACTGCACATTCTACAGGTACCATCTAAGCAGAGTTACATTTAAACCATTTTAAGGCTGGAATGGATTTTTTTTTCTTTTTTATGGAACAGACACAGGTATAACTCTTGTAAACCTGCAGCCATGGCAAGCAAGACTTTTGATTGGATCTACAGGTCACTACTAGCAAAAAAGTTTACTGATGATGAACAAGTAATTGGCCTCTGCCTTTAAAAATATTTGTAATGTAAGTTCAATGTCTTGCTTGGAGAGGATATATATATACATATATACATTTATACTGAAGGCGCCTATGTCATTAATTTTCATTTTCATTCTGGTCCTTTGCCATCATTGTGATATATTTATATTTGCTTTTAAGCGAGTCAAAGCGATCCAGTCCGGCTAATAAGCCATCAAAGAGAGTCTAAAAATATCCAGTAAGCCTCGTCTCTTTGCTCCATTCATGTCTCAAAAACAAATATGACAAATGGAAGTCAAATCTCACTGTAACAGCTTTAAGTAGCTTCTACTCTGACGCTATGCATCAACCCACAGTCTAAACATTAAACGCGCTCCGTGCCTGCTGCACTCAGTGTGGCCATCACGAGAGAACCGGGCTGTTGTCTTTAGTGGTCTCACGTTGCTGGACTTGAGTGTTCATAAAATATACAATTCTTTAACAAGTGCAGTGATGCTAAATGTGCTAGGCATGTCATTGAGCGTCCTTTCACATTTTCTCCCCCTGCAGTGGTGCCGTAGTGCTCATTTTCTCACCTTGTTTTATTCTCGGCTGAGATTGGGGATGCATGGGCGATTATTGCCTTGTGTTCAGGAAGAGTGACAATGGGCGCTGAGCCATGGCCTGCTCACGCTTTCATTCGTGTCTCACTGGCTGTAAAATACACCCACAATGAACAATATGTGTAGCAGCACAGTTCAGTCTGTGATGGATGTTGTCATTGTTCAAGGAAGGCTCCTGTACATTTTAGATGAGATTTATAACAACCTGGCAAACCGATACAAACACATTTGCATTTAGTATCAAAAATGAAAGAAAATGGACAACAATAACTGTAACAATGTACTAAACAGTGTCCTTTGCAGTTTCAGCTGACCTGCCAGAGCTTAAATGAGGCTTTACCTTAGTTTTCTAAAAGCCATTTTCATTATTATGCCCCACTTATCAAACTGGGACAGAGTATCTCCCTCTCACTGTACGGTCACCACTCATGTGAAATCGTAAAGCAGAAAATCACCATCCATCTGACATTTTTCACTGGGGAAATAGTGGCAATAACTCCTGACTGAGTTGGCATTTGAAAGTTGGACGTTTGCGCCTCAGGGACAGGATAGGAGTTGTGGGTTGAGAGTCGAGAGGGAGCAGGGAACATATTTTTTTCTGTTGTGGAGAGGATCCGCTTTATCAGTCACAGCTGCTGTGGGGCTGGCCCTGGTGGGCACAGACGCTCGGTGAAACCCCTACATTTCACTCTACACGTCGCACGGCAGGGAGTCTCTCAAAATAGAAGACAATAATATGCATGATGGGCTCTTCAAGGAGGAAATGTAACACACCATATGGGAGCAAGAGCATGCGAAATATTGAAACATTGCTTTAGACACAGTTGTCTGATGCTGCTGATAGCTTTCATTCCTGACTCTGGCAGCTTCAAAGCAAGGATTTCTTTAAATACGTCACTTCTTCGTATATATTGTACATAGTGCTTGGGTGATGGGTGGGATTAGATGACAGAAAATGATTCTGCCTTCCAGACTGTTTCATTATTCAGGATAATGCTAATACTTTTCCCAATGATGGAGATGTAAGCCTGAATTTCCATAGCTTAAACATAAGTCAGTACTGGATTTTTCTTGTATAAATGGCTCATCCTACTGGTTTGATGCTTAGTTGGAAAGCTAAAAGATGCTTGAGATAAATATATCTGTATTTGACAAGGTTTGTGATGCCTAAGAAAGATTGGTCAAACAACTGAACTGTGAACAAGTATTTTTACTACTATAATTCAAAAAAATTAACAGGGAAAGAGATTTGATTTATTTTATCACCAATTATTTACCTTATTTAACATAGTCTCTCCCTAATCATGTTGGAGACAAAGCGAGACAGAGCACATTGCCTTTACCAAACTGGGGGTTGTAATACTTTAAAGTTGCACAAAAGATTTGAAAGACAATCAGAAGGACAAGAGAATGGTGACGCTGTACAATTTTAGTTTTTATGGAATCTATAAAGTCTTTAAATAAAACAGGGAAGATACTGTCCTTTGGCTGTCCATTACCTGACCAAGAACAACATCTGGTCCAACGCATCTAAATGACAAACTAAGTTAAATATGAGTGTTTGCAGAAACTACATATAATGTTTTAGTGCAAATAACTAGATATAATGAGCAACAAAGTCCATGTTCAGAGCAGGCCAGTGGGGTGGAGGTATGAGTTAGTCAGAGGACTTTAACCCAAGGAGTGGGGTTGATGTCTTGTGCCGGTTGTTTTTTTTGTTCTTTTTTTTAGGTATTTTTTCTAATGCTATAATATTCTGTTTCTTTTCCCCTTGTGTAATTAGGGATTTAAGCAGGAACTCTTTTGGAGATGTTGCCTTTCTTTTTTCCCTCTCTCTCTTATAAAAGTATATGTGCACGAAACTCTGGAAACATCTGGGCTAGCAAGACAAAAAAACAAATGACATTCACTGACCTCAAGGTGGTGCTGTAAAAAAAGTATACACTTTTGCAGTAATCTCAAAAATAGCATTGCTTGGATTCAGATTTTTTTCAGAATTCTAATCTCTCTTATTTGCATCTTTTCTTTGTATGTATTCGTTTCTAAAAATGTCAAATTTTGCACTTTTCTTATGTATTGTCTTATTAGAAACCGCTGGACCAGGACACTATATCATCATTATGTGCAGGCTTTACTGATCTTAAGATGTAAAGGAAATTTCAGCGTCTCAATCTGTTTTGAAATTACCAGCCAATCATTTCAAATTAAATAAATAAATGAAATAGGTAATTAAAAAAGAAGAAGCAATGACAGCAATAATAATTGCAATATCAGTCTGAAATTTGAGTCTGCAGTGACATTCAGTGTCTTACAGTAGTCTGCACTGTGTACAGGACTTTATATTTCACCAAATGGTTGATCAAATTTCACTTAATGACCAACATTTTGATGGTTGTAAGCATCTAAAGCTTAATATACAATGATAATAGTTGTGGATATGTGATGCCTCAAGTTGTGGGAAGCAGTGTGGAAAACCATGTCTTGGGTTAAAAGAGGCCCTTTCACAATACATTTCTCTTACATTTTTTTTT
>NW_007577748.1:680884-727053 GCF_000690725.1 Stegastes partitus | reverse complement strand
TTGTTTCAGTCACCTTAAACAATCGACTAGTATTGTTGATTTTCTGGTAGGGTTGGGCTGTCAGGTTAGGGTTAGGGTTAATGTCTTATCTGAAAGGACAGCACCGACTGAAACCATGTATGCATGTTATTGACATCTTCACCTAGAAAGTGCCTCTTTTGCATGAAGTGAAATTTTGCAGTGACAGTTTACAGAGGTACTAACCACTATTTCAATCCAACCTTTGCGCTATTAAGAGTCACAATC
This sequence comes from Stegastes partitus, assembly GCF_000690725.1. Lineage (NCBI taxonomy): Eukaryota > Metazoa > Chordata > Actinopteri > Pomacentridae > Stegastes > Stegastes partitus. The sequence goes on along the minus strand of NW_007577748.1, from coordinate 726,807 downwards.
TGATAAATGTCATTCCACGCTTTGGTAACTGAATTATTTTGTCATGTTCCCCTTGACATCTGATGCAATTTATTCTCTCTCTTTTTTTTTGTGCACCCTCCCCCCTCAGATATTAAATTAGATTAACATCTGAGCTTTGGGTAGGCTGAAGAAATGGACATTGATCCACTTTACCCTGTCCACAGCCTTCTTCCCCTCAAACCTCTCATTCCAGTAAATTATCACGAACCTAGCCTTGTCTCTGATGTGAGTGAGGCATGTCTTCACAAGTGAAATTAGCCTACATTCATCAGAACCTCGGCACAGAGGCAGAAAAACAAGACAAGTGTTTTCCTTCGTGATATGTGCAAATTATAGTCTTGTCAACAGAAAGGCAGACTGTTCAATTAGACGCTGGGCTCCCTCCTGCATGCGTGCAGCACAGCAATGATCCAATCAAGAGGAGAGCAGGCTGGTTAATATGGCTCGTCACGTCCGAGCTCCCTTATCTCTGGGTAATGCCACTCAATGCCAAAGGGGCCTCGCAGCCAACTGGTACCAATTGATTTAGAGAGCATCAAAAACACACCACCTTTATGAAAGGAAACACCAACTTGGTTGAAGTGCTTGATGGCAGGGAGGTGGTGTTTATCCAGCCCACATACTTTAAACTGCCGGCATCGCTTTGAGATACTAACTGCTGACATTTAACAAAGACAACAATGTGACCTCCAGGGCTCCATTCACAGCGTAAAGGTCAAAAGCTGGACTCTCACAAGCTGGGAGAGAACAGTAGTAACTGTGACGGCTATTTGTTAAATGCTGATGTTAGTTGTGCAATTAAAGCTTTTTGTTCGTCCACGTTCCACTCTGGTACATACTTTGGTACTCAGAGGCAGAGGTGCTCTCAGAGGCAGTGGGAAAGTAGGGAGATAAAGAGGCACTCTTTAGATGAAAGGTGAAAATATAAAAAGCTCATAAATCATGAAGCATATGCTCAGATGCCTTGTCACCCACCTGTTCCCTTGAATTCAAACTACAGTTATTATGCTTTTACACAAAGCCAGTGACATTTACATTCAGTTTCTCTTTTTTACATGTTTACGAAGAGACCATTTTAGCACTGAAAAACAGAGCTGCTGGTACCTTGAACTGTACCCTTGGCTCTGTCAGCCATGAATAAACCATGCAGCACTATCGTGATGAAGGAGTCAGCATCTCCCACTCATCGGTACACAGGGTCTGATGCTCTGTCTGTTGAGCCAGTGTCCCAGCATTGACTGCCGGTTGTAATTCTCTCAAGAGATTGGAGCTGACAATCTTCGGCTTGCCAGGCACAAAATCCTGTTTATCTGTCAAGACGAGCAGCTTTAGCCCACCATTCTCTCCCAGCTCTGCCTGTAAGCTCTCTGGGTAGACAAAGTCTAAGACAACATGAAGACAGAAAGACAGGCCTGATAGAAAAACTGGCTGTGCCATCAACACTCCTGACACCAAGAAGTTGGTCAGTTGTGACTTCCCCTGGACTGCACAGGCTTAAACTCAGAGGACTAGATTTGACTTTCATGTGCTTTTGAACAAAGTCCTTGAGGTTAACTGTCTTTGTCTATAATAAATTGAGATACTTCAAAGTTTTCAAACTGAATTCCAAGAAAGTTAGGGGTATATTCTCACTGCCGTAGACCTCTATCCTTCCAAATAAAGACAGAGTTCTCTTTCTGCAGTTGGCAATTGATTTCACATTACCTTATCTGACCTCTGGCATGGTAAACTCAGTGTTTAGAAGCTCTAAAAGAATAATCAAAGAGTGCTGAAAACAAGTCTTGATACTACTTTAAAGATCAGTGTTTTTGGAGAAGTGGCTTACACACAGCTTGTTCATGTAAGAAGGACTCAAGACAGAGGGATTACAGAGCATAAAACATGGCCTAAGAGGACAAATGTGTAACTCAGAGAGAGATGGCAGCTGTGGCTGCCTTCTGAGCCAAGGTGCCAGTGGAGAGTGAGAGGGGAGTGTTGATGGGCTTGCTGGGTGGAAAGGAGTGATGTGAGGGTAAGGTCGGGCAGATGGTGGCCGATAATGAGAGTGTAGAGGTGTAGGCAGAAAGGGAGTCGTGCTGTTCTCAGGCTAGGGCTCGGCAGCAAAGGCTCGGCATTGAGTTAAGAACTAGACAGACTGTGAGAAAAAAGAGTGTGGGAGGTAGAGGGAGGAAAGGAGGAATAGGCCATGTGACGAGGGTGAACCCAGTAGCTCTGTGCAACCTTTAACAAGCGCACCCATCAACCCATGATGTCTGCACACAGATGTACCAACCAGTCACCAAGTGTTAGAAACAGTCAAGCTTTCACGCTCCTGAAATTCTGCATTTCCTTTGGGTACATTCACTCCTGGAATCTTTTTCCCAATGACTTGACCTTGCCTTCATTAGTGAGTTGAGATTAATGCATAATTAATAAGAAACAAATGAGTCTATGCTAATAAAGCAGCAAGAAGTGTGACATGGCGTGTGCAAATTTTAATACTCCTGGGTCTGGTAGGTGGACATCTTCTTCTCCCAAATACACTATCAGATAATTTGGGAAAAAATACAGCTGAATTGTGCTATCTGGAACAGCAGGCTGGGAGTGAAAACAGCGGATAGAGATAACAATGAGAGGGATATTAACAGGCAAGAGAAAATGGTTAGAGGTGGCTGCAATATTTTCTGTATAAAAATAGTCAGCGTATTGTCCTCAGAAGTACAGTTTGTTACACCACTATCATGTAATCACCGCACATCTAAAGCCCCTTCGCTAGCCAGCCTCAAAATGTGTGCACACGGAAAAAGGAAGTCAGAAATCAAATAACGTAATGAAAGGATGTCTCCTAATCCGGCTTAGATGTCATAATTTGTGTTGGTAGAAAAATGTGTGCTTTAGCAGTTTCACATTAACATTCTGATAGGATTTCCTATTGGTGAACTAATTCTTCTTCTTCAAAAAGAGTTCCATAACTTTTTTTTTTCTTTTTTTTTTTTTAACAAACATTCTGATTAGGCTTCATCTTGGAGAAAAGAGGAATTTGTGCTTTATTAAGTCCCCTCCTCCCACCCCTCTTTCTGCCTCATTTGGTCGTGATGACAGTTGACAAGCTCTGCTGCTTTTTTCATTAACAGCTCATATTGTCACCAAAGTGTTGGTGGTACACAGGAAATGAGTACTCATATCAATATTCCGGATGACATCTCACACACAATGCATCTCAAGTAGACGCCGACTCTAACACGTGGTCCCCAGGGGTGAGCTATTGAACCAAGTCGCATTATCATTATCGATGTACAAGCCAAATCAGATGGGGATCAAAATCAGCCACTACCTAAGTCCTCTTATATCAAAAAAAATTGAGACCCCACGTTTGCCAGAGATGCTGCCAAAGCCCAAGACGTGTTTTGATCTTTTTATGATCTGGAGCATTTCATCATCTCTTCTATGATCTCACTGGAGAATCACTGTATCGCAACAGAAAATGTAATTATAAGACTCATCAATGTGGTGCTGGATTTGGTTTTCCTTTAGGTTAGTGTAAGGGAAAGTAACAGGATTCTTGATCTCCATTTATGACACTGCATCTGATATACAGACATGCTCCTGGGGCTTCTGAGTCAATACCAGTATCAGTTTAAAACCTTTCATTAAGGTAGGTATAACACTTCAGTGGCTACCTTATTTTCTCCTTTATCTTGGAGGCTGGAAGGAGGAAATAAAGCACAAGTGAAAGCCTGGGCTCCACACGGGATAAAATCTATTCTCTATTATTGCACTGCCATTGCTTGAGGGCCGTCAAGCTAAAGGTAATGGCATTGCCAGTGATAAATTTATGGTTGAGCTGCTCCATGTTCCATAAGGGATATAACGGGCTGGGAATTGTCCAGATTGTTGGAGCCACAACTAAAATGACAAATGACCCTCCAGTGACAAATCAACAACGTCATTTACAATGTCATTCAAATGACTAAGTGTGCCATAATGGCAGTAAACGCATTATATTTACAGACTGCTGCATGAATACACAGGCGGTACAGTGAGCTGTCAAATTTTCAGAATTATTGTAAGAGAGAGAATAGAGAGAGGAGGAGACTGGATTTGGGTGACTTGATGCAAGTTGCCTTGGAAACCTTGCATTACGGCAACAGGATGGCACGCGATGGGCAACGTAACAGCTGGTGAGAGGTGAAGACCTGCTACAGGCTCTGTGTGGACCATCTGAGGACTTGGTCTGCATCCTGCTCCTTACACCAGCTCTCAGCACACTGGTTACCCTGACTTCTACTTATTGGGCTGAATCCGTTGTCATCCTTTTATTGTCAACCCAGACGATGTGACAATGAGATGGTTCCATGCCAATTAATCAATACTCACAGCTGAAGCAAGCTGGCAGTGTTACAGCACAGCTAAGCTAATAGGGTAGTAAAATGGCTCCACATTTCCATCTTTTATAGGGCATAAGACCGTCTATTAAAACAGGACATGGCTCCTCTAGGACCTAACTTTTGTCATCACGTACTAAATAATAATTGGTTTACCAAAGGTTAATTGCTCAATAGATACTAGGCCATTGGAATTTAATTGTGCTGTTAAATGCCTCAGTTGTAGCCCATGCTTTTGTAATACCTCATTTGACTTGGAATGAATGGAAAAACTGTTTGGATCCCAGATGACTACTAAAGTTACTAACTGTTGCAAAGAGTCTGTTCAAAATTGATACACTGTGTATCCGCTGCTGAATTTCTAAACAATAATTTGAGTTTCTTAAATTGAAAACTCTCAAAGCACTAACTATCGTTCATTTACTAATTAAGCACTTTTCATGATATGTTTTCTACCCCTGCAGCTTTTTGTCTAGTCTTAGTACTGGTAGACATACGCAAGTCAGCAAGATCAGCTGCACATGGGAGCAGTCTCTCCCTCAGCAGATAATGGGAGTATTAAAATGCCAATCTGGGATTTTGTGAGTACATCAGTTATGCATATTAATTCTTATATTCCTCAACAGTATGGGTTGTATGGTAAATGAAAAATATGCTCACTGCAATCTTTTTTTTTTTCAATCGAAAGTCATTTAATCCACATCTTTTACAGCTATATTTCTCCAGTGTTTGCAAATAAAATGAAAATAATTAATCTGTCGGTTCAGTGAAAGATAAAGACCTCCTCCTTTTAGTGTCCTTGATTCATGCATCAGCAGGTCACTAATTCACTTAGAGAGTGAAAAATATTCTTCTTCACCCCCATTATCTCTCTCTGTTTGTTTGTGTTAGATTAAGAATTAAGTGTTTAACATTGAACCATGAACACTTAAAGATAAAAACGGTAGAAGAGATATACTAACATATTAGTATTTGCCATTTGAAAAATATGTTTTCAACTGCTGGTGCAGTGCCAAGGGAACAATTTCAAGGTACATCCTGTCAAGAACACAACATAATGGAAGCTTTATAAATTATGAGGACAGCATCCATTCCCGCTATCAGCTCATTTCTAAGTGACTGAGGCAGAGCTGTATCAAATGAACCAGGAGCTGACGTCTCATTGCTGTTTATCAAAAGTCCCCTGGCAGGTCTGCTGGAATAGCAGACTATCAAGTCAACTAAAACATAATTACTTTGTTTATATACTTCCTCCGCCCTGCCTCTCAGGGCGGATGTGACCCAATTATGACAACTGAATGACAACTGACTCGTTGACTTCTTGCTAATTTGTTCCATACCACAATATTCTACACTAACAGCCATAACATTAAAACCACAAGCAGGTGCACTTTGATCATTGTTGGGCAATGTTCTGCTAGGAAACCTTGGATCCTTGCATTCCTGTAAATATAACTCTGACATGCTGACATTGTTGCAGAGCGTGCACATGCTCCTGTGGCAAATGCATCTCAAAGCCAGTGGCCTCCTCCAGTAGGGTAATGCCCCCAGCCACCCCACAAAAGAAACTCACCCAATAATCCGAGGTACTGACCCAGCTTCGAAACTACCCAAATACCAATGTGATGACTGGAACAAGCCTGATCCATAGACTCCACTCCGCAGCCCACAGCACCCAAAGGAACCACAGCCAACATTAAGGTGCCAGACAACACAAGACTCCACCAGAGACCATGTGTCCACAAGTGTTCTGGCAGAAACACAATGATCAGTGCATATATGTTAGGAAACTCAGCGAACATTAACGAACTGAATAATGCCAAAAAGATATCTTCAGTAACAGTTTTGCTGTCGCTCATATGCCGAGCTCTGACATATCAGCATTTTGTGAAAGTTGTTCATGTCAACTACTCACATCCACACAAGCGTAAAAATATTATCAAGACAATGGACACTTTTTAATAAAAAGCTTATTACTGAGCTGACTGTTGCTGCTACATTTCAGCAGGGTTAAGAGATTAAACCATTCAGTAAATGTGCCACACAATGAGCTGAAAAAGGCTGTAAAGCTCTTAAACTTGACAGAGTTCAGTGATCATTCTTAGGTCTCTCACTTACAGAGAATTCTCCGTTTTTGGGTTACATGTGTATATAATGCTGATTGATGTTGCTTTATATGAGTAGCAGACATCGGACAAATTTGATTAGTCCCTCTACAAACCACAAAAAGTCAACAAACTACAGTGATATGGGGATGTTTTGTCTTCACTTACATTTTTTGTCCCTGACACATCCTCTGAGTGCAGGTTGCCACTAGCACTGATGGTCCTTTATTCTTCTTTAAGTGACATATGTCATGACTTTATTTTGTTCTCTGTGCTGCATTGCTTGTGGAATTCACAATGATAAAAGCAATTTCCTCTGTGGTATCAACACAGTCCGATGTACAAGAGTGCTAATAGGTGAATTTTTCATTTTCTTTATGCCTGTTTGTATTACTTTAAAGGTTTCCCCTCAAGGAAACCCCCACCAAGCTCACAATGAAGCCAAGACTTCTGTCTATACACCCTCTAACATGTTATCGAGGCAAAACAACCCCCCTGAGGCCATGCGCATGATTGGGGCTGCTGAAATTAGATAAACCGCCAGCATCCCACTGTGTTTGTTGTGAGAGATCCTGCTGCCAAACATTTGACAAGAATGTCACACGGAAAACCGCCGACACTCCGGCAACGCTGCCAGCCCTGGCATCTGACCTCTCGGCGCGTCCGAGCAGCAACAAGTGCTTTCCATCTCCTCTGACTGCTCAACCTGTCAATCTGCCTATTCAAAGGTTTCCCCTTTCCCCAGGAAAAGCTCATTTTCCCTTCCCCTTGGCCTAGTCAGTCAGTGTCACTTCAGTTTAGATTTCACTGCCTCCCTGCAGCCTTGCAGTAAAGCTCCTGCGGAGGGAGTTCTGTCTGCTGTTGTAGACCTGCTGTCCAATTAACACTGTAGGGGACAGGGGATTAAAAAACAACTTTCTGGTGGGTAACTGGGCCCATGCCTGTGTCCCACATCAACGCAAAGCAGTAAAATTGATTTCACATTGAGACTTTCAAAGCATGCACTTTCATCAAATACATGAAAAATCATTACAAACATTGACATTCTTTTTACAGAGGCGAGAACAAAAAAAGCTCAGAGCACATATGTATCCCCAATCAGTCATGTGGGCAGAGTTTCTACTCATGTTCATTTGATTTTTTTTCACAATTTTAAGTGCTCGGTACCCAGATGTCCTCTAGTGAGCTGCCTGTTTACAAGAATCCTGATAGGCCTCTGGTCTGCCAACATCACAGAGGGGCTGAATCTTAATACAGCCTGATGCTTGTCTAGCCTCCAATCTGCTACAGATTGCAGGGCCTGTCTGTGAAAGTAATGAGAGTCCGGTTCTGTCACAGAGATTTCCTCAAAGACTGTTGGATTAGGAATTCACAGGAGCCTCTACTCCTGCAAGACGGCAACCCCCTTTCCCTTGCAGATCAATTCTAATTTTGCTCTCCATGTCGATATCCTGCTCATGGCTCTCTTTCATTTAGGCTTACTTGCTGTTTCCCATCATCCAGTCTTTTAGCTATGTTACTTTGGTTAACTTGATAAAAACTTCCGGTTTATCAAGTGGTTTGATAGCATGTGATTACATTATAAGTAAGAGTGTCCTGCGTAGCAGTCAAACATCCTCTGAAATTGCAGAGCGGAGGTCTCTATGGTGTTAAGCCGAGGTATGTGCTTTGGTGGTTATATTCCCTTTCTATTAGACAATTAGAAAGTTTGGTTCTTTAAGAATGTCCCGCAAGGCTTTTTTCATATCTACTGCCCTTCTCCTACAGAGGGCTCACAGCATTCTGTTGATGTATTGCAATTTTTCTTGGCCTTCACATCAGATGTCAGGTTACCAGTGTGAGAGCATGTTATTGCAGCAGAGAAATTGCCTGAGGCAACATATTAAAACAGGGTCACAGGCTAGCTTTCCCCAGGGCTCCTTGTCAAATTTTGGTTTTGATGTAACAAGTGTGTTTCAGGTGACGGCGAAATGTATGCGCAGAGGCCTCTCATCAGAATGAAAAATGATGACGTTTAGAGTCTGACTGCATCAATAAATTAACTGTAGATACTTTAATTGACCTTGGTAAAATAACCTCACAGTTTTTGATTAGTGTATTTGGCAGACCCCAGTGAAGTCCTGATTCACAGATGAAGACACTGCAGAGATGAATTGATAAGATTAAATTGCTTGTGTTACTTCTTTATAAAAGATCTTGAGTCATGAAGATAAGTGCACATATTCTAACTGTTTCCTCTTCTTTGCACATTTGTTTTGCGTCACACTTCATCATTAACTGGAGATGGAACACAGAATGAAATAGCTACCTGCACATATCATAAAAGGAGACAAGCACATTGGGGATGCACTAGCCCTATCAGCCTAACCTTAAGAGCCTCACTGAGAGCCTGGTTGCATCAAAGAAATTATGACTTTCAACGACTCTTAAAGCTGCATCTTGTCCTCTGGCTACCATATTCTGCCCCAGACACAAAAATCAGTAATCAGCACACCATATATGTGGGATGAAAGGATGTGGGACTCTTTTGGGAGTGACATTAGTGGAAAAAGAGCTGGCCAAACTAGCCCTAAAAAGGGCAGATGTGCCTGCTATCAAATGGCAGAATGTAGCTATCAACCCCATAATCACAAAATTGTCCTCAACAAAGGCAGCCAATGCTTTTTTGTCATTTCCTGTAGGGTATGAGTAGCCGAGTAGAAAATTGCCTGGCACAAGCTTTTAGTTACGTACCTGCTTCTGTAGCACCTTTGCCCAATTTTTCAGTTTGCCAAAGCCCATTTCTGGCCCTCTGACTTGCCAGGTTTCATCAAATTTTCTGGATGGCAGCTTTTATCACAATAGCACTAATCAGCCCTTCTTCCTCAGGCTACAGTAATGTGGCACTAAAGAGACATGACATGACAAGTGGGAAACTTCAAAATGGATGTGAACCATGCTTTAGAACCACAGAGATAGCGAGGGGACTCTGAGTAAAGATAGTGTAGCAAAAACACCCTTTCATTTGATCAAATCAACCAATTACACTTCCTAAACTAGTTCTCTTATTCATTAAGCATCATTGACCCCTGAGAAGATCTTAAAAGCAGCAAAACCATTTACACAACTAAATCTGGAGATTATCATTCAAAACACGCCATAGATAATATGCAAAAAGGCTTTAATGAATACACAAACTGACCCAAGTGAAAATGAGACTATCTGCACCCAGCAAGTGAATAAACCAACGACCTTTGTCAAAGGACGAGATTTCCTCGACTTGAAGAACAGAACAACGGGCACACACTCTGTCCCAAATGCTTTGTCTCAGGAATAACTAATGCACTGTTATGCTGGAGAGCGGCCAGATAATAAAGCTCAGTCAGGATCAGTCAAGTCAGCCTGCACTGACTCTACCCCCATTGTTGGATGCCTCGCTCCCTGGGAGTCGCTGTACATTATCAGTGACCATCAAAGGCACTGTCAGGAAAGTGTGGAACTGGGGCTTCCACAGGCTGTCCGAGACGCTAGACACATTCAAATGAGACAGGCTTATTAATTCTTCAAAAGCCACACGGCTTCCTTTTCCCCAAGACTCATTTTGGTACATTTAAGGATGATAAAAGCTCAGCCAGGGAGCTCTCCTGCCTCTTTCCGTCGTCTCTCCTTTTCTTTCTCACACATACATCATACATAATGCAGGTGCATGCGTTCAGTTGATCTCAAGAAGCTTTAAAATAGGTGTCATGTTTCAAATACTTTTGTCGAAATGGAAATAAGGACATTTCATAGACGAAAATTCAGAGTTATAATCATGCATAGTGAAAGCTGCGTTTTGTTATGTATCTATTTCATGGCTGAGCTTTTTCTGTTGTCAGCAGAGTCACACAACTCTCAGTAATAAATGTGTTTATGATATAATCCTATATCAAGAGTACCAGTGTTGGAGAAGTACATGGGTGTTCAGAGTAAAACATTCCCCAAAACTGAAAGTTTAAAAGAAAAAAAGAAAAACTTCAGTGGCATTGAGTTTCTTCTGATTCAGTTGCTTCAGTTACACAGTTGACATATGAAGGAGACAAAGTCATTGATTCTGGAAAACGAAGCAGCCAATTTCTCCTCATCTAATAACTGTTTCAGTGAAAGAAAATGAAATCTCACACAATGAGAACTGTTGAAATAGGAGGGAACATAGGAGGACAAAGCCTTAAAATTCATTGCAACTTTTTTGCATTTCCTCTATATTGCTAGGCATCGGATTATATGTGGAACATCAAAAGCTTTAATTATCTTAATTACTCCAACAATTGCAAGCAGGAAAGCTCCTTGAAATCAAAGGAAAATGCAAGTGTTTCAGCGGCAAAACTAGTCGTTAAAATGCACATAATTTGAATGTTATATGAGAACCTTAATTGGTTAATTCATGGTTATCAAGGGGCCTTCTTCATTACAATTCAAGAGGCTCCTTCATGGTGGCCATATTTTCACTTAATGAATGTGATGCTTTTCCACCCGCAGTGCAATAACTCATTGCACAGACCGACTATCACCCCACACTCTACCGACACACTCAAAATTAATATGGCAGATTTTTTTCTTTAGGACTGACAACCTGAATATTAGAAATACCTTGTCTGTTCCCTTGTGACACTGATGCATTGTGTGTACAACACTTTACCTGCCATGCTTCATTGAAATCTATTCCAATATTAATCTGATACCTCAAGTGGGATTTCAATTGTTTCCTAGACCTAAACATTCTGCATTACAGCAAACCTGGCAGGCTGTGTAAACTTGAGGTATTTCTTCTTTCATTAGCATTTTGCGTCATTTCACAGCACAAGACAATGAAAGAAAGTTTTGAAAAAATAATTGTTCTTTTCCATACAGGCACTGCGCAGGTATGTGAAGAGCTGACCTGAACAGACCTGGTATTCCTACCAATTAGCTCATAACATTTCCTTTTGGAGTGCAGCACAAAGAAGGCAGAAAGGAAGCAGGGGGCTTGATGTTTTCATTTCTATTTTGAAGAAACATGTGTTGCTCCCACTTTCACTAGCAGACACGATAATACTCAAACTAATTCATGAGCTAAACACTGCAAAAAAAAAACAAAACACACACACACACAAAAAAAAAAACATGGACATGATGAAATTTTTTTTTTTAAAAAGTGTCCACAAATCACTTCTTAAAATGAAAAATAAGTTTTTGTTCACTGTCAATACTGGTGATTGCCAATTACCCAAATTAGGCTGCCAGCAAATCTACTTTCTAGAATGTCCAGAGCCTTAAATTACATTAAAAAAACACTAGAATTACTGCCTCACGTTTGTATGACGCTGCCAACCAGTCAAGTTGCCTTTTACGTCTGTCCAGACTCATAAAATATATGAAGTGAAGACTTGAAGGGAATTTGGGAAAAATACAAAGTGTATTTATGCTCACTCAATAAAGCTGAATTTGTTTGAACGCAAAGTTGCAATCATGGCAGAAGACACGGCTAGAAAATGTTGAAGTTTCAAATTAAAAAATGCGGATGCTTCACATGCATCTTCATCCTGGCAGCACAGAAGAGCTATATAAACACTACAATTTCAAGGCGGGCACCAGTTTTACCAAGTCTGTCCAAATGGGAAATATGGTAACAATCTTCCCTTCTGTTCCTGAGTTATAGCACTGAATGATGGTCAGCAAAATGTTTTTTTTCTTTTCTCTTTTTAATGATGTGACAGTGCAACTGACCTTTGACCTTCAGATATAAAATGGTATTGCTTAATTGTTTTGTCCATTTAGAGTTTTGTTAGAAATTCTGTCATAATAAGCATAGACATTCTTGGATTATGGCCAAAAATGTTTTTCACACATGGTGTCACCGCAAAATCAGGTGGATCTTAGTGCCAAATTTGAAGACAAGGTGCCAGTTGTAGAGGCATATTAACTCCATACTTAACTGAGCAGCCACTGTACTCTCTGGTGCAAAAATCCAAGTCTGTTGCACTGCACCTCTGCCAATAGGCAGCATCTGTGATTGGCGTTGTACGAAGTGTAGGTCTATACACCTGTAACCAATTCCAACAGTGGTGCCACGGTGTACTGACACAGCCTGGAGTGCACGTCTCCTTCACAGCGCAGGCTGAATTCGGAAAGCACTGGAGGTCAAGAAAAACAAGACTTTCAGGTGGTGTTTATGTTTATGACAGTTCGTACTTTATGCTTTGAGCACTGGAAAACAAGACCTTAGATTCTCCTTATGTCCAGTATTTATTTCAGTTGGTGCAGGGAATTAGACTGATTATTTTGACTGCAGTACGGCTTTAGATGGCTAAAGTTAAAGCTAGAGTATGCAATCTGCTCTAGAAGTATTTTTCTTATATTTGCTGAAAGTCGCTGCACACCCACCAATAAAACAAGTACTTTCATTTTAAAAAAAAAGAAAAAATTTCTATTTTCTGTGGCAGTCACATCCCTGTAAAAGCCTGTCCAATCATTGCATTTGGTCTGCATGAGATGATTGGGCGGCCTGTCTTCCTACTTGCATGCACTCTGCCAATGCACTCATTGCACATCACTAGTCTTCCACGAAGCTAAGCAGATACATTGCTAGAGCGAGCCAGCAGACTGGCAGACAAAGTGCAGCCACATTTTACAGTTCCATCTAAACCTACAACATCTTGCCCTGTTAACCTGCCAGGCAATAATGTTTATTTGTTTATTCGTCTGTCTTTTACTGTTCTTTCTTTCTCTCCACCCTTCTCCAGTTTCATTAGGGTATGTTTACACATACTGGTGCATGCTTTCACCACCTGTCTGCATCGCAGCCTAGTTGTGAGCAAGTGCCATCCTAGTCTATATTAGCTTCTAATAGGACATTTTGCACATATGGTGTTTTAGTATTAATGTGCCCCACAAATGCTCTCCTCATGGCTGAGTCCTTCAGCTGTACTGACAGTGTGTTCATGTGTTATTTAGAAGAGTAGTTTTGGAGAAAACCATGAGGAGAAAAGGGTAGATTTTTGTGGTGGTTTGCTTTCAAAATTGAGTTTATTCATGCTGGTTTCTAAGATCCTGCATACTCTAGCTTTAATAAAAATGTTAAATTGTGCATGCATTTACATTTACATGAATGTCTATGCAGCCACTGCTAAAAGGCCTATGAACCGGGGACAGCCTTAGGAAGTGCATGCCCTCTTGTCTCAGGAGTGTCCTGGATAATGTAGTGGGGCTCGCCCTGAGGTGCAGGAGATCTCACAACAGGAGCAGATGACACTTGCACAGGTCGACTTTTTAGGGGACAAAGCCCAGTTGACTTGTTCAGCAAAGCCAGCAGTGACTGCCAGGGGGTTAGAGGTTAGCGTAAGCTGCTCTGGGCCACCGCAGCCCACTGAATCTGAACAGCAGGGTCAGCTGTGGGGCTGCAAGGTAAAGCACTTGAACAAAAACACACCAACAACACAACCATGATAACTGGAGGGGGGGGGCTTTCATGGGGATTTATCGCAAATATTCAAGCGAGACCCTTGAAGGCCGTAGTGGAGAAGGGTTCCATGTGAACAGCAGTTTGAGCGGGAAAAAAACCCTTTTGTTATAATGTAGCTTATATGTATTTTGAAAAAAATGTTGTCTACTGTCATCCTCCTCAAAGGTGATGAACCCTTTAAATATGTGTAATCCCAGCTACCTGGGAAAAGGTTGGTCTTTTACTGGTCTTTTACTATTCAGATCTTGATTTCACCGGAATCACACAGCTTATGCATATGCTACCACAATTATGCAGATGACACTCAGATCTATGTGTCACTGACAGCAGGTGAACATGGGCCTGTAGATTCACTCTGTCGCTGCATTGAACAGATCAGTGTGTGGAGACTCTCACTGTAAAACCTAAAAGTCAGGTTAGAAATCTAGGTGTATTCATGGACTCAGACCTGAACTTTAACAGCCACATTACGTCAATAAAATCAGCAGCTTTTTATCATCTAAGAAACATTGCCAAAATCAAAGGTATAGTGTCTAAGCCAGACTTAGAGAGACTAATCCATGCGTTTGTCTCCAGCAGGTTGGACTACTGTAGTGGCCTGCTCACTGGCCTCTCTAAATGAGCTGTAAGACGACTGCAGTTTATCCAGAATGCTGCTGCTCGAGTCCTTACTAGAACCAGGAAGTACGACCATATTAGCCCAGTGCTCAAGTCTCTGCACTGGCTTCCTGTTGCTCAGAGAACTGACTTTAAAACAGCTTTGCTTGTGTACAAATCTCTTCATGGTCTAGCATCAAAGTACCTCTCTGACATGATAGTGCCATATGAATCATCTCAGGCTCTGAGAACTTCAGGGGTCTTCTGCTGGTGCCCAGAGTCAGGGCTAAACACGGTGAGGCTGCGTTCCAGTTTTATGCAGCTAAACTCTGGAACTGGATTTCAGAAGATGTGAGACAGGCCTTAACTCTGACAATGTTCAAATCCAGGCTGAAAACAGTTCTATTTAGTTGTGCATATGACATCTGAAAGTATTTTATCTGTGCTGTTCTAATTAATGATTATACTTATGTTTTTATGGATTGATTTTATCTGCCTCTTTGCTTTTAATGTAATTAATTAACAATTGTGTTTATGTTCTGTGGACTGATTTTATCTGTCTTCTTATACTTTTGTGTGAAGCACTTTGAATTACCTCGGGTACGAATTGTGCGATACAAATAAACCTGCCTTGCCTTGCCTTGCTTTGCTTAAACATACAAGTAAAGATTTTCAAAAGCACAATACATAAGACTACTTAATAAATTAAGTACAAATTTTAATTTAAATATTTAATTTAAAAATGAAAAAAAAAAAATAATCCAACTGATTATTATTGTTGTATATAATATATGCTATATTGATTTTTTTTTTTAAAAAGTGAGCTTTTACAAGATTGAATTTCCCTTCTGGGATAAATAAAGTATTTTTCATTTCATTTCATTTCATTTTCATTCATTCATTCATTTTCATTTCATTTCATTTCATTTCATTAATGTGGCCAGTGTAATGGTTTGAGATCTTTGAGATCTGTTTGTTGGGGAGGCATCAGATGCTATTGTAGGAGGCATGTCGGCCTATTTCACAAATGAATGCCTTGCTTGTTAGAATATTTTTTACACAAGAGCACACACTCACAAGTTTTATCATTAGCGAAAACTGAGTCTCTGTGAATGGTTACGTCCACATACATGCTTGTTGTGCTCAAGCGGTACAGCTGCTACAGCAGAGACACCACCAGTGTGCATGTCATTTCCATATTTGCACATTGACTGGAGAGAAAAATGCATTATGAAATCAAGACCAAACACATTTGCTGACATATTAATGAAGCCCGATGGCCAAGGGAGACAGTGCAACTATACAGATCCATCTCTTTAGCCCCGAGCATGTTAACAGGAGTGTCAGTTTTTCTTGACAAAGTCCCTCAAGGCTGCTGGTGCAAAAGATACTTCAGTTTGAGGAGCGAGAGAGTTGGAGGGTAGAGAGCTCCTCCCTCAATGCCACCTCTCCGCACGAAAAGATAATTGTCTCCTCCTTACCCAGAGAGATGGGTGTATTTCTGTGACCTATACTAGGTACTCTTCCCCTCTCCTGCACAGCCTGAGATGTCACAGTGGTTTGCCATAATTACTTTTGCTGATAGAGGTGAGAGAGGACATTTGCATCAGATGAGGCGCCGAGTGGTTGGGTCTCCCCACTCGCCATATGCAGCTTTTAATGTCACCGTAATCTCTAAAGGTTAGCACTGGCAGCACCACTGTATATCTCCACAACTAGCTGAATCAGTGGTTTGGAAATAGGTTTGACATTGAGTTCGGGTAAATGCAAGAACACACACAGTCACAAACACACACAGACAAACACGTAACAAGCACAACGAAAAACACTTTAAAAGAGATGTTGTGCATCTTGACTTACTCTGTCTTTTGTTGTCCCTCCACACTAACATTTGGCGAAAGACTGGCGAGGTCAGGCTGCAATTTCAGCATCCATCTCTTTAAAAACTCTTTGGACTGCAGAGGTAAACATATAAAACGAGTACTCCTTAAACCTTTGTTGTCAGAGGAGATTTTCACCTTTTAGTATCTGCTGCTTATAGCTGTCTTAATCCTGTCAATGTGTTTCCAATGTAAATGTTCTCAGTATTGCTTGTGACTTTGCACATTTCTTAGTACACATTAATGGAAAAGTGCAAGAAAATGATAATTTCCAAAAGGATTTGACAAAAAAACTCATGTTAAACACTCATCACAGCTAATCTGATTTAGTTGCCAGCAGTTGTTAGATTGTAGTCAATACCACTAAGACAAGTCCAGCTGGGTCCAAAAGTTGGTTTATTCAGTTTGAGAAGAAAATAAAAATGAAGCATTCCTGCATAATCTTAGAAGCTTGAAATGTTACTGTCTTTGTCCTGTTCAGGGGAAAAGCTGCCACTGAGGACAGGAAAGCCATGTTCTCTGGTTTACATGCAAACACAAATTACACACGGTGTTACAGTATATACACGGCATGTCTTACAAAAAATGCATTTGGTGTTTCTCATAACTGTAATCCTTTATTTGGCAGTGTGGTGTTTGGAAGGAGCATTTGCAGAAAATATAAGTGATCATTTGAATGCATAAATAAATAGAGGGGGGAAAAAAAAGGTTTTTAAGTTTTTTTTTGGTGTCTAGCAAAAATGACTACAACCTGATATCTGATACAACAACAATACAAACCACTTTTCAACAATATATTTCACTACAATTCAAATGACAGGTTTTAAATAATTTAGTCAGCCAGGATTTAATATTTATTGAGCTCAGATTTCAAATTTCTACTAGTTAATTAATCAAAATGTATTATTTACATTATTCAGTACTAATATTCATATTTACCTATTTCATCATAAAATACTAATTTAAGTTCAACACAGATCAATGCATGTAAATGAAGCCCTTACTGTTGAAGAATATGGTCAGATCAGTTTGTGGATGGAAATTCTTTAACAGGCACAGTCAACACTCTTAATGTGAGTGACGAGAAGAACAAATGACAACATGTGACAATCCATTAGCACTGTGAAACGAGTGGTCCAAAAAGTATTCAAAATGTATCTTCAAGTAAAAGTAGAAATACCACATCATAAAAATACTCATTACAAGTACACATTACAAGTAAAAGACAAGCATTCAAATTGTACTTTAGCGAAAGTGTTGAAAATATTTGCAACAACATCATTGGATAAAATTTTAAACTGAATTTACTTTGCAGCAATACAGCAAACGTGTTGTTGGTAAGCAAGAAAGAAAATAAACTGCTTCATATACTGTTAGCTACGAATCTATCATAATGCATCTATTTTTTTTAAACTGATACAATATATTGTATACACAACCTCAGTCACAAAAGTAAACTGTTCAATAAGTGTGAGTAAAAAGTTTAATATTTCCCCATGAAAAGCAGCATAAAAGTAGACCAGTCAAAACTGTACCAAAAAGAGAACTTAAATGCATTTTGTCACTTTTCACCACAGTCTATACGAACAGCGACACACATAAAAGTGCAATAAATATCCCCCTCTTCACTTCAGATCAGGTGAGCCATTCTTCCCAATCAACCCCCTCCAGGTTTCCTGTTATTATCTCGAGCACAAGGCACAAACAACACAGACTCCCACAGCTATGGAGAAAATGGGCATACTGGCAGGACCAGTGAGTTAGTGAGTCTAACTGTTTCATTTAGGAGAACCCAAAAGTTTTCACTGCACCTTTTGACATTAAATAATACATTTCACACGTTACATTTTTTGTTAATTCCTGTACATATTGGTAATTTCATAACCTATTATGCGGATAATTGTAAACAGGAATAAAAGTGTTCTAAAAGTTCTTTTTCTTACGGATGATCCGTAGTGAATTATAATAGAATAAAAGCTTCTCCTTGGTGCTGTAACGCTGCGGGGGAGGGCGGCTGCTCTGTCGGCCATACATCTGTCACAGGACAGGACGGGATTCTTCCCGAAACATTTAGCCTTTTTAATATTCTATTTAAATGTTGATGTGCTAACAGCAAAAGCTCTGCACCCAGCCACACTTTGGCTGCACTCTTTGCAATAAATGCAATGAATAATTTTGGCCATATTATCATATCTCTGTTTTCCACAGGTTGAAACTGTATTCATGGTTGTGGATGGTGTGGCGTGACTGATGTGCCTGCAGGGACTCGTAGGTTAGAGGGGTAGAATAGAGCGGGGGCCAGGCTGATTTCTGAAGTTACAAGTTTACAGATGTTCTCTGAATGCCCCACATGCATGAGTAGGCCTCTTGCTCCCACTAAGTCAGCGGCAAATAAGCATTAGTTTGCAAAGAGTGAGATAGGACGTTCTAATGCAAGAAATACGCATGTAAAAACACACACAGACACACAAATGTCAGGCACTCCAGTGTGACGAATGACGAAGTTTAGTTGTGCTTGACAGATTTTTGGTGGCACGCATGATCAAGCGCTGCAGCTCTGTACTGAGGGGAGTGCTGGCTGATGGGGGTCATCAAGGCATCTCTGTTTCATCTCGGCCAGTCGTAAGAAGGACATCGATAGGCAGGAAGTAGGTTGGTACCACTTCACCTCCCCATGCCGTAGCAACTTCCCCACCTGAGATGTGACATTCCATCTTCCAAGTGTGAGTTCACCTAGCAGCAACCGCCACCGTACTGTACCTCATCACTGAGCTTTGAAGCTAATTGGTCACAGGGTGGTTGGCTTTATGGTACCTTTTGAGGCCGAGTTCAACCACGGGCCAAGGATACAGCCGTGACTCTACAAGAGGGTTTGAAGGTAACCAGTTGAAGAGCACTTTGAATTGCTCTTACTCAAGACTCATTTCACCAGCTTGACTTAGGAGACCTTTTTAGAACTTGCCTTTAAAACAGAAATCGACACACGAGGGTTATACAGTCCCATGATAATTGATGTGCTGAAGATTGAAATTCAGCTTTCAAGAAGCTTTCTGTGTGTGAAGATCATTATGAACACACCAATAAATACATAAGCACTTAGAAAGGACTAACCTAAAGTAGCAGAAGTTGGTAGTATACATCACAGTGAAATGCTGAAGCACCAGAAAATGTGTATAAAGTGCATTTAACTCGTACCGTCTTGGGCAGATGTGATCAGCACTTTGTCGTAGATTGGAGAAAAACATTTGACAGTCAAGTAGACAAAACATAACTGTGCCGGTTCGTCTAATGTCAAAATGACATATTGTTTTGTTCACAGTTGCACAAGTATACCGTGAACCAACGTATTCAACCAGAATCAAAAGTGGAAAGAAAGAAAGCACTTACAAACCTCTGAGGGTTGCAATTTAGATATGTCCTTGAATCCACTTAACAGTTGTACACTGATGCTGCAGAGGTGTACAAGCCAGAAAGCCTGCAACTCTCTGTCTTTATGCCATCGTTTTTATTCCTCCCAATCTCCCACTATGAGAGAATGATTCTGCCTTGCATGGTCTCTAAATCCCACACCTCCCAGAGCATACGCTTCTGTTCATCACACTTTCTCCATTTTCTCCTTGTTCCTTTCTCTTTTTTTTTGTTTTTTTTGTTTCTGGTGACATTTTCGCAGTGCCAGATCTTTGCCTTGAGACATTGTGCGAGGGCCCACACCTCTCCGCCCCCCCGAAAGACACACACGTACGCACACATGGAAAGCAGCTACACGCACTCCTCGCCTGGAGCTAGGCCCCTCTGTGCTCATCTACCTCAGAGAAGCTGGAGCTTGGCATAGAGAGGAGGCTCCGGTGGATTCTGTGCTCCGCCTGCCAATGCTGCTCTTTTGATCTGTAGCCAGCTGATGACAGATCTACATTAAGCTCATAGTCTTCTCTCTTTCGCTCTGCTTCTCCACTCCTCTTTCCTGACACAGGGGCAGCATGTTACTGTAAGTCCACGAGCATTGGTGGTAATCGACATCCCTGTGGGGTAGGAGCTGCGAGTGTCCTCTCACACCGAACTGAGAAAAAATATAGAATGCTGAATGCGTTTCCGGCTCGCAGAAAAATACCGTGTGGGTGTAAACCAAATATAGTGCCATACCAACGATCAAAGGGGAAGGTTTACACATTGCTGATGTGTACCTCCAAGAAAAATCCAGCCCTTAATATGTACACATTTCAAGAGATCATTTTGTTTTATTTTTTGCTACGAAGACTTGTAATTGTGTTTTGTTGCACCCAGTTGCCTGAAACGTCTACATCTGTTGGAGTTGGACATGCAAGTTTTTAAAATGACCTTATATAACCTCAAGAAAGGGCATCTGTTGTAGCTGAGAAGAAGCGAGGTAGAAAAGTAAGACTATGGTAGCATACAGATCTCCACGTACTCAGTAAAGGCCTATGAGGGTACAACTGATGCAACAATGTACATTCTGGATGGATTTCTGTCTGTGTGAATGTTGAATATGGATGATGTGTCTAGACAGCAGCCCTCGGGTCTGAGTGACTGACACAAAAACTAGACGCAGGCAATATTTCATAAAACTGTATTCGTTGCAAGAAAAAAAAAAAATTATTATTATTTTTAAAGAGTGGATTTTCATTCCACTGAACAATTAATTTTAAATTTGGAGGCAAGTACAGTTTGCAATGATTAGGTTAGAGAAAGCTGCCAAACCAAAGAGCATACTGTATCTCAAGCTAGGCACTCCCATCGTACAGTTCAAAATTAATTTAAAAAATGAAAAGCTTTACAAACATGAAGGGTTTCTGATGACTCTGAATTTTTGGGGAAAAAAAAACCCCAACAATAACAACAACAACAACAAACAACAACATTAGAATGCCTTAGAAATTCTAGAAAAAGCACAAAAAAGTACTATCTATTAGGGATGACCAGTCCATTGCCTATTTCTTGACATCATCATTCTAAAACCTTTGCACAGTATACAGTTTCATACCATCATGTATAAAAAACAGCTACTCTGTTTCACTTTAGCTCTAAATTTGTCAGGTTAATTTCTATAATTACTTATGCTAAAGAGTCGTATCCCTAATATTCATATTAGTTAGGTTATGTTCCATAATTTATAATACTGTGGGGTCTTAGCTACATCATTACATTAGCGAGATTGTTCTCCATAATTAATAACTGTAGGGTCTTGACCTTAATAAGTATTACACTCAGGTAAAGTAGTATTTTATGTCATTTTTGTAGGGTTTTCATCCCAAACATGTAAATTACTCAGGTCAGATCACACCAAATGACAATATTGCGGTCCTAACCCCAATATTCCAACTTGGTAGGTTAATTTGTAATGCCCATCATAATCTTTTTTACTGGAAAGCAGGTTGGAACAGTTGCTGTAAATGTGCTCCATAATAAATGGTGACTTGACCTGATTTTCTTTCAAGCTCTCACACAGCCAAGTGAGCGTCTCCTACTCTGAACCTCAGCAGGAACCTCCAGCGCTTTCTATCTGACTAACCATCATCACCGGTCAACTAGTTAGTCAAGTTGCTTGCAAAGATGTGCAGAACTGTACTGCACTAGGCTAATGTTTGTATTATGGAGCCTCTGTCCAACTGATAAGTGTCGATGAAAAACAGTGCACTCCAGCAGAGAGTGAGAGCGATGGCTAACAGCTGCTGATGAACGAGTAGTGATGGGTAGTCAGCAGCCTCAGCATTATAAAAAACACAGCCAGCTGTTATTTCAAAAGGGGATCATCTGCTTATTACTGCGTCATCCAGCAGGAATAGCTTGCCATCACCTCATTTAGCGTGGCGGGTGGCTTTTGAGCGAGGTGCGACTTTGTGCTCACAGGTGAAAACACTGTCTTTATCATTTGAACAAGTGCTGTTTTCAATCTGTTTTTTTTCAGGTGAGTATAATTTTAAAGATGAAGGGGAAAAAATCTGGAGATGATATCTGGTTGGGCCTCGGCGTAATGTTTGTGTTTGTTGTTACAGAGTTGTACTTTGATTCACTGGAGGCAATGCTTTTGTGTGGGCTCTAAATTGGCAATCAGTCTGTCACATTACCATTCAAATGGTCACTGCAAAGCTCCTGTGTGGAGGTCATGGCCTGTCTCAGTGGAGGAGAGTACGCTATTATGTTCCACCCTAAAGATCATTTACTATCTTTTTGTGAGGCATCGAGAGTATAGTAATCCACGCAGACACACTCACATTGTGTATACATTGTATATACATTTCAATGTTGCATTTGCGCAGAAAGTTAATGAAACTTTTTTTTTACTTGTTTGTTTTTGCAACAGTACCTCCGTCTCCCCTGACGTTGGAGCAAAGGAGGAAAGTGCGCATCGGGATGCATGAGTGCGACGGTGAAAATGAGACAGAACAAATGTAAGAGTAAACATGAGAGTTAGGGTGCTTGTGGGCTCAAGAGGGAAGAGAATGATGGCAGCAACACGTTCGCTGTGAATACCTAACACTCATAACTCAGCCTCTGCATTCAGTGGCTGCACGGCTGTCTGGAAGCAGCATACATTATCACTGCATCTATCGTCAAACACCCTAAAAATGTCAGCGGGAATGCGTGCACGCCTTTCTTTCAAGCTGTCTAAGAGTGCACTGCTTCACAGTTCAACAGGCATACAAATGCTGTATGGAAATGACTACATTAACCCCTATCAGTTCATCCTGTTTCCACTAATGTGGTTCACTTCGGTTTTGGATGAGACTCTCTGGATACTCAGAAGAGCTTTTTCCTTAATCTCAGTCAGTTGTACCAAACTCTTCATGTTAATTTTTAAGATATTGCTGTCAGCTGACCTTCTGTCTTGTAGGACTTATTTTTACTCCTACTGCCAGCTTCAGAAATGTGTTTCTAGCTGCCTTTTGTTGAGGAGAGCACGTGTTAATTTCTTGCTCTCATACAGTAGCCTGTACTGTGTGCGATATCCTTTCAAACCCAGCTCCTCGACGCTTCTCTGATTTGAAATCTAAGCACACGGTCATGCTCTGTGCCATGCTGTCCTGTCGAAGAAACAGCTGTTTGCATGAATGTTTAATGTACGCCCACACTAGCATGCCATTTCAACAGATGAGAATGTAGAGGATAACCTCGATTGACGATTTAAGCTGTTTCAAGTCCCTGCCGTTTCAGAATGTCAAATATCTCATTCACTGGAGTGCATCACTTAAAAATGTTATAGGTTAGAAAAACAAAAACAGCTACAGCACTTTAGCCAAGGCGGTGAACCAGACTTCTGAAATTAACATGGAATTTATGGGCACAGTAAAGTAAAGAAACTATAGAAACTACCTGAGTCTGTCATGCGTTTCTATATTAACATGACATTAATATGGACAACAGAATGCTGTAAAAGAACTTTACCACCACACAATACAACACTAAATTGAACTATTGCAAGAACAATTCATTAAGTTGCCCTTATAGTGATGGCCCATTTGCATTCTCTGTAACTTATTGCTTTAACTGACACTTTGAAATATGATATTGGTGAATTTATAATTCCAATAACAGAGGAGCATGTACATGCGCAGTGACAACTGATAGCTCAGAGCTACCGCCACATACTGAGGTGATGAACTGACTTCACCTGAGCGCTAACCAATAATCAGAGTGGCTGGCTTAGCAAGTGAAATGCTGCAGCGTGTTGAGGAAGAAGCAGACACACACGCACAGTCTGCAGCTTATTTGGCAGTTTGTTTTGTAGTCTTAATTTACAAGTAAATTTAGAGGCATCTGTGGGCTTTGCGTCTCACCTAAACCACAACTATTTTCTTTTCTTTTCACCATGTTCCAACACTTTTATGCAATTTGTCTGCAAAAAGCGCTCCGGTGAAATAAAGTAAAAAGTAAACACCATAAGCTGGATAGGCTGCCCTGCACAGAAGAGCAATGCGGCTGTCAATATGGCTGCGGGTTTACAATTGTTGTGCTTGGCAACTGCTGTCTGTATCACACAAGTGTGAAAAGCAATAACACCACCAAAGTGCAACTGTTGGCGGTCAATATTTTCTCTCCCTGATAAACCCTCTGGGCAGGAGCGTTCCATCGTCTAGCCAACACAAATACAGCTTTGCAGTTTCAATCTGTCACACTGTGTGAATATGAAGTCCAAAATAAAGAAAAAAACAACAACATATATATTTCTATATATATACATTCTCTAAATCCTTGTCTTGCCACTCTCTATTGTCAGTTTTACAGAGAAATCATCTAAATGTGAAGTTTAAGCATTGCCTCAGATAAAGACACAACCTGTCAATGTCAACGGGGTTAAAAACTTCTCCCTGCTGAAAGAAAATTGGTCTTTATTGCTGCTTAGCTGCAAGTTTGGTTCTGTTTACCCTTTCTAGTGTCACTAGTATGCAAGAAAATATTTTTTATTTTTAGAAAAGCAAACTGAGGCACCAACTCCAAACTAGAAACACACACAAAACATATTTGCAACACATATGTAGAAACTAATAAAGAAAAAGATTACCTTTTAAAAGTCAGATGTTTTTGTGGGAGAAAGTCTGCAGGTTGACCTGGACAGCACACACAAAGACTTCGGCTTCAGCTGTATCTGGGAGACAAAGACACCCAAGTCACCAAGGCTGTATCAGAGCTGTTAGGTTCTCAGTGTATCATCATCACACATCATTTAAAGCATCTAACTGTATGCACAAATCAATACATTGACCTGTGAGTGATCCATATAACCCATCATAATGGAAACACAAAGAAGTGTGTGGAAAACATGAGCTTTACAGAGTTTGCACTGATATTGTTGTAACTAACAGCACCCACACAGCACTCATGCACGCCCATGGACGCGCACATTCACATACACACACAGTAAACAAGCATTCAATTCCCAAAGCAGCTGTGGACTCGGCAGACTCTGCTACCCAGTGGCTTACTTTTGAAGATGAATCTCCAGAGCCCCCTAAGGAAAACAGCACTTTGCGAGGAATGTCCAAGAACGTTAACTGTCGCCGTCTCTCTCCACGCTCAGACACTGACGGCTGTGATGGGAAGGCACGGCGCTCCCACACTGAGGCAGGGTAATTGGCTAGAGATGATGGGCCATAAACATACATCACAGGGGCGGCGAAGCACCAAGCAGACAGCTAACTAAGGCTCTCTTTCTACTGCGTGGCTCTTGT
Organism: Stegastes partitus; assembly: GCF_000690725.1. Lineage (NCBI taxonomy): Eukaryota > Metazoa > Chordata > Actinopteri > Pomacentridae > Stegastes > Stegastes partitus. Next base: position 701,196 of record NW_007577748.1, on the reverse strand, counting down.
TTGTCGTATGCACACGTACACACACGCTCCTCATCGTCTATTCTTCCCTGGATAGTCACGCTCTTTGAGCACATGGGCTGGCCCACCATTGTTGAAACAGAGGAAGAAAAACCCTGCCACTCTCTTCAATCTATCACAATAAACCCACAAAGGCACACTGTATATTTTGTGTGGACCTTTTCACCATACTTGGCATCATGACTATAACCCAGAGGATGCTCCTTCCTACCATTATCCTCCACTGATATATAATAGCCACTACGCATTCAAAATGCATCATCACCATAACAGATAGGATGCCCTCTGTCTCACCATTACTACCACCACACAGTGGTGGATAATGGGCTATCCATTCCTGTGGTGCTATCGCCACGGTGCAGACTTTCCTTCCATTACCATAACACTTCTGTCATAATAAGCAGAGAGAGCCTTCCAGTCATGACCACGGCTCTCCGAGAGGAGGTCAGTCGTGTCAGACTGTTTGCTCACACGCTGGTAATTGGGAGAAATAAGGCTGGGCAAGGAAGTAGCACTGGAGCTCCTCTTTCTTCTCAGTTTTTTGCTGGGCAAGGCAGCCTTTTGCTATGATCCAGCAGTGTTGCTGAGCCATCTGACATGTTTAAAAAGCAGGGAAATAATAAGAGATATGAGAAATAGTGCCAGTTAATTTGGCTCACAAAACTGCAGCTGTTTGCACCATCTCATGATGCTCTGTCATAATGGATATTTCCTCAGATACAGCATGCTCTATTCTACATCCTCTAATGCCGTGACATCGGATGAGGATTTCATCAATAAAATCCACTTCATTCATCTAATCCTCCTTTTTCTGGGTTTCACAGATTTAGTTTGACAGGTCTTGCATGACCGCCTTTTTTTTTTCTTTTCTTTTTTTCCAGAGACAAGAGACAATCTAAAGAACCCTTCACTCTCTCAACAGACTGGAACTTCAAGGGAAAGAGTAAAACCGATGGCAGGGAGAGAGAGACAAGGGGGTCCAGGCAATGCGCTCATTATTCAGAAAGACACTTGAGGCCACAGGAAATGGCACACTTCATTTTTCTTGTCAAACTTCGGCTGGCTTAATGGCGTGTTCACAGCAAGCAGTCAGACAAAGGGATGGCGTGGTCAGGTTAAGACGTGAAGGGAGTGCCGATCGCGATGGAGGCCGCCATCACAGCGGCAGTGACCCTATATCCTTCTCAGTGGTAGACCACCTGAGCTGCAAAAGCTGCTGAATGTGTTACAGTGTCAAATAAATGTATCTCATCTTTCAGGGAAGTAGACAGCAAGTATAGTAGCACCAGCTTTCAAAGAACAAAATGAAATATGGTCTCAATTATACTCTAACTATAGAGAGGCACAGATGTTCCTATTGTTCCTCCCATTCTACATCCTCCTGAACCTTCCCTCATTATTGCCTTCATTACCAGTGCCATCGATGTGGCAGGCGGCTGCCAGAAAACCTGGATGTATCCACAACTCATCATCCAAACACCAATTAATCATCCACCCAGCAATTACACAACATACCTTTCACTGATTTCGAACACACTGACACTTTTTTCTTTTTAATGTACACACCAGAAGCTTCTGCAACTGATGCTACCGTGAGCTGCAAGCCATGCAAAGCAATCTCCTCCTGCTCTATATATCCACTGGACTGGAACTGTGCTTTGATCATAGAGATGATGGGGCAGGTGTTGTGGTGCAGCTTCATGTCATCAAGAAGCCTCATTCCATTGCATTCCAATCTCCAGGCATGGCAGTGGGCTGCGGTGTCAGACAGCCTCTTTTGTTCAACTCCTAATTGGGGTAATTTATTGTCCTAACAGGCAGAGCAGCTGTGGCTTTACAGCGTAGCCCCAATTAAATCCAGATGCTGGAATGAAAAGATGGGGCTGAACGTGACTAGGGGACCAATCACTAATATTAATTCAGATCTCTGTGAGATGAATATGACAAGCTCGGATGAGAGATTCACTTCAACACACTGCTTTCACAGTGATATTGAAAATGTGCAGTTTTGATGAGGATTCATGAAAACCGTTGCAACCAGACCCCAGGCAGACGTTATGCATCATTTCGAGTAATGGATACAATTATCTGCCAGATTAACCACCAAAACAAAAATCTGCAGGGACACCTGACTGCCCGGTGCTACAAGTGTGACTGAAATGCATCCAAAATTATAGGACTTCGAAATTTTTGTTCTACTTTCAGTTCTGTTGAAGAAGTTTTTCCCCAGAAAATGGCTCTGACAGAGGATTAGGTGAATATGAGCGTAAGATCTGGGGAATATGAGAAGCAACTAAAAGAAATCAGGTCGCTGTGAAGATTTCTCCAGGGCAGGGCTAACCCCACCATACTGTGCTTGGCCCGCCTGCCTCTTCAGTCCAGGCTCTTTAGACGAAGAGCCCCGGGGACAGACACAAATGTGAGTAACACAGAGGATGGAGGCAGCACGAGGTCACCACCTCAGAGCTGCAGCTCACAGAGAAACTGTAGATGCACAGCGACTCCTTTGGCTTGAAATTCAAAGGAAAAAGACAGGGAGTAATGGGAGCTACCCTGGCGAAGTTGTCCGTTTTATGTTCATTTGTCTTCTTCGTGAAGATTTAATGAAGTGTTTATCTACTCTGCCACTATTTACTCAAAAATCAGTGTGTGACATCCTAAATGCTAATATAATATTGTAATTTTTTTCCTATACAAAGACAGGTTGCTCTGAATCTACTGCGCGTCTATTTCCTTTTAATTCAGTTAAGTGCTGTTAATGTGTAGCGACTGAAAGCGCAGCAGGGAATACTAAAGAGCGCAGCTGACACGATTGCTGCTGCTTTAAGACAGATATGAAAAAATACTAAAACTGCATTAAAAATCTGTTCAAACCTCCAAGCTGACTGAGGTCAAGTAACCTTAAGGTGTTTATTTGAGTGAGCGTTACGAACAAAACTTGTTATTTCAGTTGCTAATCTTTTATATTAACAAGAGTGCACCTAAACAAATTTGGGACAAGCCTTTTGCTGCCTACTGTAGATTTAAAAACATCAATTTTACTCACATTAATCAAAATATAACATCATTACACCCTTTATAAATATTAAAAACGTCAGCACAGGTTTGGCAGTCACCGTTATAACCATCATTAATATTCAGTTGCCACCAGCAAGATAAAAATATGCTGTCACTGAGAAAAATTGTTTAATATTTCTGTTGGAGCTGCTCATATGATTGTGAAGTATTTGCAGATAATTTGTGTTTTGATATTTTTAATTAACTTATGTTAAATCGCCTGCAGAGAGTTCAACATGGATCAAAAGCCACCACAGAGAACGCTCGTTTTTGATTAATGAATATATGGAGCAAGAACGTTACATCTTCTGTTAATAGCAAAAAAGATGAAGCCTTCACAGCGCACACTTGGCTTTAGTCACGTTTAAGGTGTTTAACGAGTTTAACTTGTTTGGGTTTTCAGTAAAATGTTGAAAAGAACACAGACTATAGAGGGTTTTACAGATGCATGATTTATGTCAACAAAGTGCATTTTTAAAAGAACACACTTCAGCTGCTTCGCTTTATTTAAATTGCAGAACTCAAAGTGTAAATTACAAGTCAGACAACACAACAACTACTAAAGTGCTGGTTTTAAATCTTATATAATATACTTAAGACACTGTATACAAAGTGCTTATATTACACTACCTTCTCCTAGTCCTGCAAAACACAATCTTTACTGAGGCGGTGAGAGGTTGTTTGATGAGAATTTGACATGACAGCGACTGGATCATATTCACACTTGGCACCAGTGGAGAACACAACACCTTGCTTGAACGATCGCTCCTCTTGAGATGAAAGATGGAAGGAGTTCACGGACTTGTACATCCCTGTAGCACCTTCCCCTATTAGAATTCACTCTCAGCACGAAACTCCTCTGAATCTCATTACCTTCCTCATTGTACGACAGACTTCAAACCCTGAAGACAATATAAAATACCTGTTTGCTGTAGCCTTGAGGGCGGTGGCTGTGCTTCGTCTTCAACTTAACCTCTCTTTCCTCCCTCTCACTCGCTTGGATGCAGTCAAACTCTATTTGAGAGCAAAGAACCGTAAGCGGTCCGACTGGATGGCAGGAAACCTCTGTGCTTTATGAGGATAAAGAGCTCTGACCCAATTAGCTGTCTTTGTTAAATAAAATTCCACTGGCCCTCATTTAAACCACCAAATATCCACCCCCCTTCCCTTTGCCCCTCCTCTGCTTGTGTTTTTACAGTATAAGTGATTACAGATTTAATTAGCTGAGGACCTTGCTTCAGGGAGACTCCTAAATCCATATTGATATTTCCGCAGTTTGGAAATAGAGGCCTCAGCTCTGTGATGATGACTTACGAGGGTGGCTGCAGAAAAATATAATGAAAATATGATTTGCGACTTTTATCTGCTCCTGTTTACTTTTCCTCCCGAGGCTAATCATTCTGTTGCAGGATGATGCTGTGAAGTGTGCAGAGAACGAGGATGCCATCTCACAGGTGAAGCTGTCGACTTAAACAGGCCTCTGTCAAGATGGCTGGTTTTCAGTTTTTGACATGTGACGGTGTAGTGCTGCAAAGTATTTTGATTTGATGTGGACATCACAATTACATTGGACAAACCAGATGCATTATTTGAGTGTTTTAGCACATGTTAATTGGCAACACTTGTCCACAGGAGGCTTCTGAGATGGTAAAAGTAATAAAAGTTAAATAATAAAATTAAATTAAATTAAATTAAATTAAAAAAAGAAAAAAAAACAGTGTACAATACCATTACAAGAGGCAGTTTCTCAGGTTAAAAACATATATAAGCTACAAAGCAAAGGCAACATGGTCAAGCAATCCACCAGTTAAAACTATTCATGTGAGCACTGTTGTTTTGATTGTAGCCATTGTTTGAGTCCTTTGTTAAAAGCATTACTGTTGCTCTCTAATTTTAGATAAGTGGGTGGAGAGTTCCAAATAGCTGAAACATGCTATTTAATATACCTGAAATTCCATATTTATTAAAGCTTGAATACATAAGGGTGTGGTTGAAGTAAAATTCTTCACTCTAACCTCCAAACTTTATACTCCAACACAAGTAAACTGCATTTTGAAATCATTTTTTCTCCCATATTACATTTGTATGTGACATATAACAAACGTGTCTCATCAACATATTTTTTGCCATTTATTATATTGCTTCACTGCCTTTTCAGGCAACTATTGAGGCAAGATTTGTCACCCCAGTAACTGAGTATTGGAGAAGCCTCAAACATGCTGTGAAAGGTGCCAAAACTTTACCAAACACTGAGCGAAAATGAAGAATAATGAGAACAATGGGAGGTGTCTCCTGTGTGAAAGTCCTGACATTGAGGCTCTTTAAAACTAAAACATTTCCTATTACATACCTACATACATACATCATACTCATACAAGATGTTCACATTTTCAGCATTTTATAACTGAGAACGCAGTTTAGTTTAACAGTAATATTTCGTTTCAGGGACAGGGTCATTCCTATGTATACAAAAGTGCTGAAAGAAATGTGAGGAATGAGGCAAATAAAACCTTTGCTAAAAGTTATGTTAAAAAGATGGTTACAGATAATAGAAAATGTTAATTGCACATATTTGAGGGACGCCAATTGAAAAGGTCAAAACTGTCAAAATGTTATACAAGAAAATCATCCAAAATAGACATAATCAGAATCAGGAGAAGTATTATTGCCAGGACGGTTTTCAAATAGGAGGAATTTGACTTGGTGTTTTGGTGCATAACAGCGGAACGTTTACAAATAGAAAAATGTATAAGAAGGATAAAGATCAGAGAAATTGCAAGGCAAAAAACAACAAGTGTTGCAAGTCAAATAACAGCAAGTGTAGCAAGTTTAAGGTATCAAAAGCAATACAAGTACTAGAGATATTTGCAGTGTTATTGAAGTCAGACAGCTGTGCACATTGGGCAGGATTGGGAAAATGAATCCCATTCCAATGTACATAATTCCTAGTGATGGGGCGATATATTCCAGGAATTCCTCTCATCAGGCACTAGGCTTGGCAAACTTGGAATTTATTTTGAATGTGTTGTCTTGGTTTGCTTCTATCACCGCTTTTAATAATCCTCTTTTCTTATTTCTGGGGAAAAATATCCAAATTCAGATTGTCAGACGTCATGTGAATACAGTTCATCTTAAGCTACAGCTGAATTGGAAGGCTCCAAAAATGTTGGAGTGTCAAAGAAGGGACAAGAAATTGTCAAAAGAAGGGACAAGAAATTCTTTCTGGAATCATTATTATGTATAAATTTCAAAAATTGAATAAGCAGAGAACTCCACAGTCGAAGAGGATGACATATCATTCGTAGTACACCAGATTGCAATGCAGTCACAAGGAACATTGCATTCTTAGTAACAAGCCAGATTCTATTGTCTTTCATGAGAATACCACTTCTCTTGTTGATATTATTTCTGTTTATTTTACCACAATTTTTTTCTAATTGAACCTCAAACTGGGTACATTAGATCTGTCTGAGTTTGGCGAGGGATGTCGAAGGACGTGCAGGGAAATATTGGAAAGCAGGTACAGCACCCAACGTTGAATTTCTCGTTGATTTCAAATTTAGATTGAAAGTGTTCCCATTATGACAGGGCAAGAAGACTCTTAAAGAGCGCACTCTAAAGCGCCGGTTACAGCATGAAAGCCTTCACAGAATGGTGATAAAAGCTCAAATGAAAGCTTTTCAACCAACACGTCTTGTGGAAATGCAGGTTTTTTTTTTTTTTTAACATCCCATTCTCTCAGGTATGAAATGTAAAAGCAGTGTGCTGTGAGTTTCTTTTCATCATGACTGTACTGAGCATGCAGTATGCTAGTAAACGGCAGATTGGGGGAGCTGTGAGGTAAAGTGCTGGCGCCGGAGAGGAAATGAAAATGAGGGTGAAGAGTATAGAGGTGTCAGAGCGGCTTGTCAAACTCCCTGCACGTCCTATGAATATTTCACTACTGACACACAGCAGCCTTCCACCCCAAACTGCACCCCTGGAGACAAACAAAGACAAAGAAATGGAGGCAAATAGATTCTGTAGATTTATACAGTAGATAGATAGCTACTGTATATAGCCACATAGCTAGATGGATAAGCCTCCACATCCCGACACCCCCGTCACCCCACATGGATACCTGTCTCAGGCTTGATCTCGCAGCCCTAAATTTCATGAGGCAGGGCTGACAGGAAGAGTTCTCCATAGCTGACAGCGCTGCCTTCCAGCACCGGCGGGGGCTGTCTGAGAGCTCACCAACATCACAAAAGCTGGTAACACCCAGGACAGGCCGACAGACTTGCACACACACTGCTTTCGAACACACAACATACCACCTATTGCAGATTACATGGACTCTATGCATACAAGCATTCATGGAGAAAATGTAATGCAAATAGTTCCAAATGAAGATTTTGCAGCTAACAATAGTCTTTTGTTTGTCTCAACAGAAAAAAAAATCATCTTCCTATTTGAAAATGACTGAATCCTGAAAGGAAATTATTTGACAAAAATGGTCGAAGCCCAAGAAAAGCAGGAGTTATTTTGCTGTGCTCAGATAAAATAAAAGAACAAAACTAGTGCTTTCACAGGCATGTTAGCATGAACAAAGGTAGTAGTTCAACTCTAAAAGAGAGGCCAAAATGGCCACTGTTTATCAATGTGACTTTAAAGTCAATACTGCTCTTCCATGTGTCCCCGGCAATAAACCTGCCGAGTTTGAAATACATCGGATGCACAGATGTTGAGATCTGTGAAGGCAAGAAGGAGATTCTCTCATTTATTAGGGAGATGTTTGCAACAAATCAATGAGAAACTAGACTTTTTATGTGGAACTTAGAGGTGAAACAACTCTCAGTTAAAATACATAGGGTTCAGGCTTGAATTTGACCACTGAGATAAATTTCTGATACAGTTCAGATTTATTTAAAAGTCTATTAAGTTTTCTTTTCAATGAGCAATGAGCGAGGAAATTGAGCTATTTAACGTCTTAAATTAGGATCTGGCTGAGACAAGATGAAGGATATTTCTCAGGCGCTGAAATTAGAAACATGAGAAAATGGTCAAAATCTCATATTGATGTTCATAGAGCTCAGTTATGTCTTGGAAAAATAGACTGGATAAAGAAGAGATCTTATCTTTGTGAATTTTTTTTTTATTCTGGAGTGTGTAACAGGGAGAGAAAGTGCCTCTTTGCAACCATGTTAAGTAAATTAAGCCATGACTTTAACCATTGGTTTATAAATTACGGTTGTAAAGCCTCAATGTGTAACAAGGGAACGGTATATCAGATGGGTGAATCTGAAGGTATACGCACAGTGATTTAGTGGCAAGCTGTTAATTACAAGGTAGCCCCGCCCTGAAACATACCATGCTCCTTCGTCTTTTTTACTCTAAATAGAACCCTATTTTACTAAATGAACACTAGGTTGTATTTAAAAAGTCTTAAAACTAGTGATTGAGACCATTAAGTGTTTACTGAGGTAATAGATTAGGGCAGAAGTAGAGTCGCCCCCTGCTGGCTGTGAGAAAAAAATGCAGCTATAAACCACTTATGGCTTAGCTTCTTTTTCAAGAACTGGAGGTTATGTCCATCTTTTGTATACATGTATTCTATGATTTAACAATAACGTTAAACACTCGTCAGCATGCTTGAGTGCAATGCTGAAATATTAATGTGCAGCAGGTATAATATTTACTTTGCTCTCCATTTTTCTTTACCATGCAAGCAAGGTGACGTTTGTTAAATTAGCACTAAACACAAGTGAAGCTAAGACAGTTGTGTCATTAGATTTGCGGGTAATTGGACGTAAACCTAAGTCTGTAGAAATAAAATTTTGACCTAATGATGGTCAGGTCTCATTGCTCAGGAATCATACAATAAAGACACATTTATGCAAATCCATCTATTAGATGCTAAAAAATTTTACTGGATAAGTGAAACTACTGACCTGATGATTACTGACATTCCTATTCTATTCCTTCTGTATATCTTTTAGTGCTGATAGTGCTGTAACCAGTCAAATGGTGCTGTTGCTTAAAATTACTGCATGGCGACTACAGATAGAGAGGGGGCTACATCACAGCTCCCAAAGTGCATGTGCAAGTATTGTATCAAAAATCTGTAAAAAATAAATAAATAAATAAATAATAAATAAAATAAAAATAATGATACTGATGAGTCAGAAAAATGCTTTTTAAAAAAAATCATATTTAATAACAAGTTGGTTCAATAATTGATCAATCCCTAATCCTGGGGATGCATCTTCTGGGCATCACAGTAATCTATCCAACAGTTTTTGAGATATTCCAGTCAAACGTAGCGGGCCCTAATCCATTCGGGGGCTATTAATAGCTCTACCAAATCTCATGGCAATCCATTGTGTCGACCAACACACAGAAACTGCCATCCCTGGAGCCACACCGCTCGCCGTCACCTACACTGGACTGTTTTTCTGGACAGCTTTGTAGGTGCTTGCCAAACAATGCTTGGTTACCTGCCAATGCTGCTGCTAGAACAGACACCCTTATCTGTCGCACGAAAAAGTACCACATTCAGGCAGGAGCTGGTATTAATTCCCTATTCAGCTGAGACAAACAGACTGAATGTGTACAGGTCCAAATCACAACCTGCTTCCACTCAGTGAAACCCTTATGTGCTGAGATAATCACGCTCCACTAATCGGATAACTCCACCTCTCCAGGGAGCAACAATTGCAAGGCCTATGCTATATATAATACAAAGATCTAACTTATCATAGGATTTTGAAGGCACCAAAAAAATTCTTTGAGCAGAATGTCTCAGTTGCGTATTGTGCCAACACTGAGGTGAGAACTGCCTCCTTCTGTTGTGAATGTGATCTTCAAGCATTGCCAGCATTCAACAGTTAATTTCTAGCTTCAGACAGAGCTATTGGAATCCAATTTTCCTCTTGAGGAACTTTATTAATTCTATGTTTAGGATATATAATGAGCTTCTTTTTGTTTTTCTGAGGCTGTGAACATCTCTATGCCTTCGGTACTACTGTACGTGACGAGGCAATAGAAATGCAAGCCAACACCGTGCATGGAATAGTGAGGCATGTGTTGCAATAAATAGATGCTTTCGTTTTGTCAGCTTTGTGTTAAGTGCTATGTTATGATTTAGAGATTGCCACATTGCACTGATCAATACGTCCGCCTTAAATGAACCGAAGTTCAGAGGGGAAGCAGGGGGTGGAGGAAGACTAAAACGGTAAATCAGAGCAGAAGCACTTACTTCCACTGTGTATCCTATGGGCCATTATTGGTGGGTGTGCTCACACATCAAAGTGGCAGGGGTCTTCCAGGCTAAAAAGGAATAAGAAACAAAGGACCATTAAATCACAGTGAGAGACCCTGCTCCGAGCAACACGCACACTTAAACACTGCAGTATAAGGACTGTGAAGAGAGTTTAGGACCCACAGAGAAAGACAGAGAGAGGAGGAGAGGGAGAGAGAGGGAACGCGACATTGATTTCCCCCCTCTGAAGTGCCAGTTCATCATTCTGTGAGACACACTCTATCGATCCCCTGCCTTTAGTTTGTTTGTAATTTTGGGGGCTCAAAACTGTTCACAAAGATAGATCCTCTTATATGCCACTTGCCTCCGAGATGAAGAATGGAGGGATCAAAGGATGTGTGGAGATGACCTCATTTTGCAAGGTGCTCCTCACTCTGTTAGTTTTTATGTCAATGTCTAAAAAGGGAAGCTTTGAGGGGAAGTCTTTCTAATTTACCTCTTCTTTCTGTCTTTATCCCAAAACAGTATTTTATAAATGTTACAGAAATCTGTATCGGTGCATTTTAAGGGAACAGAAGGTGTTTTTTATTCTTTTAACATCACAGTTTTGGCTTCTTAAGAAGAGAGTGTGACATCCCTCCTAAATCACCTCACCAGGCTTTTCTCCTTGTCTTTGTTGTCATCTGGAATAAAGTGAAGCTTCATGACACAAAATAAGCATGCTGTACGCAGTTGGCTAAAATCACTTTAAATAACTTCCAAACGTTGAAGTTCATCCTTCAACCAATTACCTCCTGCTGGTATGTGTCCAAATGCGGTTTTAACTCAAAACCTCTAATGTCTCTCAAAAAGCTCTTTACTGAATTATTTTTCCAGTGGGTAAAAAATTGCAACATTTGTGCGGTACAAGAATATCCACAAGTAGGCACTTAAAAGTAAAGGCTATGAAACAAACACGGCTTATTCTGTGAAATAAAAGATCTCACTGCATAGAAAACATATTTACACTTGCAGTTAAGCCAAAAACAGTTCACGCCAATTTTGATTTATAGTAAATTTCTATTATAGAGCAGATTTGTTCTAAACTGCATTTTGTTGTCTTAGCACTTGTACTCTGATTAAAATAAAGTTGCATGCTCCAATCTAATCTAATCTAATCTAATTCATACCCCCTTACATTGTCTAAAATGTTTTGAGAAAATGCAGCTACCATTTAATTGATCCTGATCATTTCTTCCATGTTCCACAGCTTACCAACACTCTCACATTGACAACGGCTAATGCAATATATCTCTAGTCAGTCAACTGCAAGTCATGGCTAAAACCAAACAGCTTAGTCAGGGCCTCCAGTTGTGCACTGTGGCTGCTCACAGGATGGGAAATGCTATAAAGCCATTTTCAAGTGTTTTGAAGTGCTAACAGCCACAGTGCAAAGCATCGTCAAAAAGTACAGGGATTCCACACAGTGAAAAATCTCAAATGGTGTGGTAGAAAACTAGAAGTGAGCTTTGCACTGGCACCAATGGTAGCGTAAGAGGCCAAGAAGAATGCAAGGATCATCCTAATGAATCTGAGCAAGCCCAGTACCAACATCTCACAGCAGAGAATGGACACGACTGGTTTAAATGGAGTTCAACCAGGAGGACTCCACTTCTCAGAAACAGAAAAACAAAAGCCCACAAAGCCTTTGCAAAAGTCCACCCGAACAAAGAAGAAAGTATTTTCTTCTTTTTCCGTTACTGTCACTTGTTTAGGTAATTTCTAGTCACAAGTAACCTTTGAAAATAAAATCAAATTCGGCATGGGTATAAATAATATGGGCTGTAACTGAAGATAGATAGATAGATAGATAGATAGATAGATAGATAGATAGATAGATAGATAGATAGATAGATAGATAGATAGATAGATAGATAGATTTTTATTTTTATTTTTTTTTATCAAGCCAAGCTTTCCTTTGTAAGTGAAGTGTAAGAATAAAATGGTAGATAGGGATTTGAGTTTTATTTAGTAGTGGTTTGTGAGGCTGGTTCAATATGTTTCAGTGGAATACATTCTTTTTTCCTAGAGCAAGCAGGGAGTGTTTTCACTGCCAACAATGTGTTGGTGAGCAGCATTTTCACTGCAGTGTTTTCCACTGTGACCTCCATAGCTTCCAGGAAAATTCTCAACCTGAGAGACAACCACCCACATACAGCCTTACCTTAACATCTCATCTCCACTTTATCATACTCCCACTCCCCCTCATATTCACAGCAACGGAAAGGTATCACTTCAGAATACCTTCGGAAGTACCAAGAGAATACTTAGAGGTCATCTTCTTCTGGAAAATATCCTTTAACCAGGGTTCTGGGAACAGAACTAAACAAAGCAAACAGAAACACTCCCACGTACTCACAAAAAAAGAGAAACTGTCCAAAGTGTACCACAGCAAACCATTATTCTCATATCTTAATGTTCCTATTTCTCATATTCAGGTTATGTTTTTAGCGGATTTCTTTGTAATTATTTTCTAATCACCATGCCACCACATCCCCCGCTTCCATCAGGCTGAAATTATTCATGAGAAAAATAAAACACATTACATTTAAAGTTGTAGGAGAGATGTATGATGATAGCAAGCCTGACTCTTTCTGTTATAGAATCCAAAACTTTTAAATACATTACACATTGGCTTAGAAGAAACAGTTATCTGTGCTCGGCACAATGTCACCCACCTCAGCAAAAAAAACTGTTTATGTGGCTGTCAGCTGTTAACATTTGTAGCTGGCAGTAAACACACTGCGCCATGTCTACATACACAGACACACACGACACAAGTTCCCTAAGATTTGTTTGCACAGTTAGTTCATATACATTTGTTGGCATTCGTGATATATTAGCAAATCTATATTGGCTTGCAAACAAATGTTCACAATGACAAACCTCCAAACCACAAATATGCTAAAATACAAGACTGCAGCTAATATTTTACTAATGGAGTCTTGTTGTTAAAGCAGTTGCCCATTGCTCCAGCAGAATGCATGAGGCAATGAGAGATTCTAAAAACTCTTTTAGAAAGAAATGACCAATGTTAGAATCAGCAGCATGAAGCCCTTTATAGCGGTTGACTATAACTACATATATTTACAACCTCTTAACAAAAGGTAAGTGATTTATCCTGATCTGCATGTCTTCAAATAGAGATGGGCGACTAACCAATCATGATGCATAGTGATTGGTTGTAACATAAGCCTGCCGATTCTTGGGATTTAGTAGCACATGCTGGAGAGATACTGTTTAAACAGGAGAAAACAGATCCATCTGCTGGTTTCTATTGTTTGATATTTTGATTCTCTGTCTTGGGTTTGCTATCTGGATGTAGTATGTAGTCTAAGACTAAATCAACATATCCCCACAAACCAGAAGCTCTCTTATTGCCTCAGTCTCTCTCCACAAAAGCCTCCAAAGTAGCAAAAATTCTCTGCAAATGGGCTCATTGGAAGATTAAAATAATTTACCCATTAAATGATTATCTATCAAATACAAAAAAAAGTGCCACTTGCACAGACTTCTGAGATATGTGAAGACTGAGGTGAATGGCTGACAGTTACACTGTAATGAACCTTCAGCTTCACAGTTACCAGCAGTAAAATGACTGACAGCCTCAACGCTCCGGGTGGAGGTCATCTATGTGAACCAAGTGCTGCATCCTCCAGATGCTCTTGCCATATTTTCTGCCTGCAGGCAGTATATCTGGGGTACTTCTTCATTTCCTTACTCCCCAGGTTTTTAAAATGTCATTTATGTCTAATGGCCGTTCTCATTAGCTGCATCTGAAAAACACACTCTGGTCATTACCAGCAACATTTGCAGTCAGGCTTCATGCCGAATTCTCTTGTTTGAGTCATCCGTCACAGCCCCGTTCCTTGGCAGTTGGCACCATAAGTGACGCAAAGCACAAATCTTCTAATTATCTGCAACTATCTGCTTACATTACTAGTGAATGTGTTTTGACAAGGCTGTTTTATCAGTGTAGCGAGAACCCTGATCTGAAACAACATCCATCATTTTGATGCTGCCAAGGCCACTTGGGGGTCTACACGGGCAGTAGTGCGCTAAGAATTTCACTTTACCTTGGTGTGATCCCCTTGTGTACGGGCAAAGTGGGAGAAGGGAGGGTTGTGCATCAGTGGGACTGCAGTGGAGACAATAGCACTCAACTATCTTTCATTATTTACTTGTACCACTGTCAGATACAGACAAATGTTACAAGAAAACTTTGGTATACTGGGGAAATGTCTAAAGAAACTCCATCAGAGTCACAAAGATCAAAAGTTCATTCAACAACCAAGAGTTCCACTTTTGTTATTGTCAAGTCTACTTGCAACAAAATCGTGTCTGTTTCTACCCTTAACGCTGCAAAACAAATAACTGCTTTAAAATCACAGTAACACAGTTTTTTTTGTTTTTTTTTTAATCCTGCATATTTCTTCAGAGCACCTCTACTGTGTGGGTGTGCAACGGCCTGTCCAAGTAAGAAATAGAGAGAGAGGGAAAGTGGGTGGGGAGCAGGCTGGCTATCCTTTGTCAACTGCTCAGTGCCATTTAATGGCCTGTAAACCCCTTTGCTAGAGAAAGAACAGGCAATTAGCATACTGAGTGGATTACAAGATTGCTCTGACTCCTGGATTAATGTGTGCACTTAATCTTCTCTTTGCTAAGCGATTCTTGGATCTACAGCTATTCAAGGGGAACAAATTTCCCCACCTTCCAAAACACAACATGAAAAGGGATTTCTTCCATGACGACATCAACATTGTTAAAGTACAGTTACTTTATGTATTGTTGGGCTGAACTGACCAAGACCTTTCTTTTTTTAAATCCTTCTACTTTCTACGTCACATTCAAGGGGGACCTCAGTGGCCAAAGCACTCTTCTAGTGTGTCTCGCTGAACCCAAAATGTTCTTTATTCAAATCCAAGTGTTCACAAATTAAGGACACTTTGTAAAAACGTAAAAACTATTGCAGTCAATATTGCGAAATTAATACCATTTCATGAAATAAGCATGAAATGCTAAATAAAGAGATAAGACTTTCCATTTTTCACATCAAATCCATCCATCCATTATCTATACACCGCTTATTCCTCACTAGGGTCACGGGGGGGCTGGAGTCTATCCCACCTGACTCAGGGTGAAGACCGGGGACACCCTGGATAGGTCGCCAGTCTACCACAGGGCTACACTTAGAGACAGACAACCAAGCACACTCACATTCACACCTACGGACAATTTAGAATCACTAATTAACCTCAACATGTTTTTGGACTGTGTGGAAGGAAGCCGGAGAACCCAGAGAGAACCCACGCTGCACGGGGAGAACATGCAAACTCCACACAGAAAGATCCCAGGTGTCCTCACCGGGACGTGACCTTCTTGCTGCGAGGCAATGGTGCTAACCACCGACTCACCTTGCAGCCCCTCACAGCAAATGCTTCACATTTATTCATTGTGGTTTTTTTTGTTAAACTAAAATGAACATGTCTTGGTGGCCAACTAACATTGCCAAACACTGGTGAAAACCCTAAAAATGCCCCTTCTGGTTCACTTACCTATTGTTCTAGTATGACCTTAGGTAAAAACAAACCCTACCTTTGCATGGCTTATTGAGGCAACACACACCACCATGTGCTGATGCTTTGGCAGACCATCAACTTACTTTGTGTCCTTGAACACAGAAGTCAAACATTTGCAAAGTCCTTGACAAAACTGTGCAATACAGCACCCCATCTCCTTGATTGCTATCCTCTATCTGTAGTCTATATGATAAACATGGGGCTGCACTCCATATCTCCACAAACTCGGGCTTCATCTGCTATCTCTTCCATCATTCCTGAATCACTATACCTATTCGCTGGCTTTGATATGATCTTTAATCCACGACTCCCCACCTCACCTCAGAATCTTTTACCCAGAGTGTCAACCCCAAAATGAAAAGAGCTGATAACTTTGCACCGCTATTGCTCAGTGCCAAGGCAGGGTGTCTTAAAATGGCAACCTCAGCTTGATATAGTCCACATTCAGGGACACATACAAACACAAAAGTGCACACTGTGGCTGATAAAATAGTGTCAAAACCAGATATTTATTCATTCACATCAAGTATTCGTAGGGGGACTCCAAATGATGACACTTACTTCTCATATCTTGCAGGTGGTAACCAAATGCCAAATGAATCATCATGTTGTAATTTTTTTTTTTTTTATAGTTAAAAAAAAAAAAGAAAAAGAAAAAAAGCTTAGTACAGCTTGTTTGCTTCATAGAATTTGTGTGAAAATGGGCTCAGGAGCAATAACAGAATGCATCGCTCCCTTCCTCTAAATATCAACACAGATTTCCATCTTTGCAGCAATTTTATGCCCCCATCTTCGCAGATAAAGGTCTTTTAGGGTGCACTCTTTCAAAAAAAAACTGAAGTGCTGATTCACTGCATTGTGTCAAAAGAGAACAGATGGTGGAGGTATACCTTCGCTGTCCATTGAGATCAGCACTGAATGTTCCAACCACTAGAGTGGCACACCTGAGCTACACTAGGCTGTATATCAAGCTTCACTCCTGACTCATTTTTCGGTGTAGAAACAGAGCAGGTATAGAAAGGAGAAAGAGAAAGCCTGGATCCCTGGACGCATTAAGAATGCGTTTTCTCCTTAGAAATCGATAATGTCTCATTGCCTTGAAGATCGCCAGGAATACCATCACATTCAATTTATTCATTCATTCTTCTCAATGAGCACACTGCAGTGATCCACTGTTTTCCATTCCATCAGCCCTCCTTCTCCCTCCTGGTCCATCTCCTGGGAGATTCCTTTAACATGTTAAGATCTTTTCCCTGCCCTTTTAACAAAGGTATTTGTCTGAAAATAGGTGTATAGAGTCCGCAAACCTGGAGTTGTCTTTGCTGGATTGCATCGCAAGCAATGAGCACAGATGTTCATTTTTTTCCTCATAGGGCCATAATTTGATATTGTACACTGCATGATTATTTTCTTCACACACATCCTGAGCCTTGCTTTATGGAAGCACCCAGTTGAGATGAGGAATCATTTCAAACCACCCACTGCCTTTCGTCTTCCCCAAAAGCTGCTTGTGTTTACTTCCAAGGTGCCCTGTGACTCAGCAGGGTTCAAAGCAGCACCCATTGCACAGCAGAGATTTAATAAAATTCATTCACTCCCGTTAATTATCAACATTAGCTATAGACCATAGGAGCACAGAGACTCTCAGACAGCTGCCACCAGTCCCTGGTCCCTCTCCAAAGAGTGAATCGAGGACATGAAACATACTCAGACATCACAGACAGCAACAAACCTCCAGCTGTGGGGTAAGCAGTCGAAAAAATTACAGATTGCAGAAGTAGCCTTAGGGGATAAATGGTTTGTGCCAGATGTAGTTTTCAAGAATTGGCTGTGATAATATTTCCATCCTGATGTACCTGTTAAATACAGCTGGCTGGTTTTTCAGTCTGAGCCACAGATTGGTGAGATTACAGATCCTCCTTTTCATGTTCTAACAACGAAAACATCCACTTGTAACTTTCCGGATTTCTAGAACTGGACAGAAATCTCAGAGGATGCTTGTGTGATAGCATACACTCAGTGAATCTCTAGAAGCATGTAAGTGTGTGTGCGCACACTCGAATCACTTCTGCTGAGAGGAACAATAAAACACAGCTGAATGTGAAGTCCTCACTCAGCAACTTTAATGCTGGCTCTGCGAACAAAGGGGTCAGAGCTTACAGTAATTTTTGTTCTCTCCACATCAATATATGATGCTTCACTGGGGGCAATGAGAACCTGTCCAGAGTTATAAAAGGGATGTGTTTGTACGAGGCAAGCGAGCACACTCTCTGTGCACATCAGACACCTTTTCACCTTTCAACAATGCAGGGTGTGTCAATAGCGAGGCCTTAACAGCTCAATCGTACATTCCCTCCCAAAACCACTGAAGTCAGCTCCGGTTTATTACAGCTAATGTACCATCTGCTTCCCAAGGCGACTCCTCATTAAATATGGAGGAGATAAATAACATATCCCATGTCTGCACTGCTGAACCTTAATGTGACCAGAGCTGCTAGACAGAGGATCGAGACAGCCCTGACAGCCCCTTTTCACATTAGACACTGTGTGCAACATGGTGAAAAATGCAAGTAGAAGTTCTTTAAAGGATTGCTGCTCCAGACAGCCTTGACAGATATTTTGCATCTGAAGACATCCCAGGGAGCTTGTCACATTTATGCTCTGAGCTAAGATTCAATCAATTCAAGTTTCCCTTGCACCCACAAATCAATACGTCTTCTGAGTATCCTGCTTTACTTTCAGATTTTTACATTATGAAATCAAAGGTCTACAGCTATGAGCACTCCTTAAATCATGTCTAGCCAAAAAAATCTCTTTGTTTCAAAGGGTTTTACGATGCGGTCGTCCAAATAAAAACAAAACCTGGAAAACAAAGCATCCTTTAACAGGAGACATATTTGGTCAACAGAGTTCATTTATAGAGTTTTCTTCATAAAATGGTCCATATAGTCCCTAAGAAATGTTGATGATCACCAGTTCTAGGAGTTTGAGGAAACACAATCGCTAGTTTTATAAACTTGTCAGCAATGCAAAGTAATCTCCTTTGTTTATCCTTTTCTCCAGACAATTAAATTCTCCATTACTGTCAACGTGTATTACAAGGACATACGTGTGTGGGTGTGTGGATGTGTGAGTACGGAAGCGAAATAAAGAGCTACTCCCTTGATGCTGCTTAATTTAGGTCGGCCAATCGGTATGGGGTGGTTTATATAAGCATCTGTTAACCATCCAGAAATTCAGCCCTTCGACCGACCTGGGGGAGGAGCGTGGGGCTGGGTGGCTGCTTGGATCAGGTGATAATCGACTGCATTTGAGCTCACATGCAGAACACGCTCATGTACACAATGAATGGCAGGCACACAGAGTCAGGCGACCACAAGGATTTGTCCCAGTATTTCTGATATCCACTACACCACTGTCCAGCAGTACACATACATTTATTGTAAGAAAAGTAGTGAGCTACGTTGTCAAACATTTTAGAAAAAAACTGCTCCAGTGAACGGGGACATACTATGTTCATTTTTATCCTGCAACTCCACTAGTGCTGCTTTGTATCAGTTTCAAAAAAGCTTAAAAAAATACTTATTTATCTCATACTGCCTGATGTGCGGCCCCTCAGTTAAGTCTAAGCCTAAAGCAGGCAATGATAACTCTGGAACCTTTAAGGCCCCATCCATAAAAGCCTACTGTCTTCTAATTGTTCATCTTGTTGAAGCCTGATGCAAACAGTAAACTCATGAAGCCTTTCTTTGAAAAATGGTTTTCTGAGAGATACTGTTTGTACATTGTCAAAAAATAAATAAAAAATTGAAACTGTATTATGAAAAGGAAACCAACAATATATTCAGTAATTATCCAAATATCATCATCAGGTAAGTATAAGGTGTAAATTGAGCTAATTCGGGCAAAAAATACACACAAGGAAATCACATGATCGGCACCTGGCATGACACAAAAAAGTCACGACTGCTTGAGATGTTACTGAAGGTGTGGTTTCCAGAGAAGATGGTGTTCCTCCTGCAAAGCAACATAATTTATCTTTATTGACTGAAAATGGCAACTTTTAAAAAGCATTATTACATGTTCAAGCGACCCTGATTTGAGAATATGGACAGCACGAACATCTGTAACAACAAAAATTGGAGCAGGAAGTTTCTGTTTGGTAAATATTACACTCTTTAATTATTTTTTGGGTGATATAGCAGTACATTTAGTCGTTAAAACACAAGCAATATATAAACTTGTTTCTACTGGCCACTGTTGTTGGTGTACATGTGAAACATATGTTAAAATGCCAACTGAAGCGGAAAAATAACAGCTGTTACCAAAAGTAGCATAGCCAGTAAAATATTATTCTGCTGCCACCAGAAGACTTTTTA
>NW_007577748.1:664411-680806 GCF_000690725.1 Stegastes partitus | reverse complement strand
TATATATATATTCCATTCATGTACACACATCTTTCAAGAATGTGTACATACATTTCACCAAGGAGACCAAAGTTTGACATTTTAGGCCCGAGCCTGGAGACGACAACCATACAAAGTAATCTTATTTACGTTTATCTCATATTTTTAAACTTCGGCCACGTTTAATATGAACAGCTAACATTGCACCATCATATATATGACAGAAAATACGAAAAAGCATAACATCCCCTTAAATCACAGTTCTCAACACTGGTTTATTCAAAATGACTGCATTAACAATTTAACAAGAACTGCCAGGGAAAGCACGTTAGTTTGAAAAAAAAATGCTAGACTGCAGTATTCTGGTTCTTCCAAGAGTCAATAAACATTTTTTAAGTTCTGTCCCTCAGCACAACCAGAGCTGAGAAAGGGGTCTTTCATCTACTTAAGAGTGATGCAACATATCTTGTTTTCCCACCCAGGGAACAAAGGTTACAACATAACCAAGACGTTTTACTTTGTTCAGTTGCATAAAAGCAATTGGGAACAACTTATATCCCCAAGCTGTATTCATATCCACATCACATCAACTTGCCCAAATCCCAAGAGCTTTTTAAGAGCATGTTAGCAATGATGCTGCAAGACTAAAGCATCTACATAACACAGGCGGATAAAGGACAGACATATTTTGTTAAGTAAAATGGGCTTGATCGATACAAAGGAAAAAAACAAAAAAAACAAACTTGTATCCTCTCGTGGTGTTGTGTTAATTGAAGTGAGCATTCAAGCAGTCAATTTAAAACGGAGTCAAACTTGCAAGTGGACATTTTAGAGCCTGGTGGTAACTTTTTTTTTTATCACTTTACTATCTTTGAGTAGGTAACAATCTTTCATCTATTTTTGTTGTTACGCACTCAGCAAGAATGTTCTTACTACTTCCTTCATGCAAATTATACCGTATACTTACAATAAGGTCTTACATTAAAAGTTACAACCCAACAAGTTGTATCTAAAGATACTTTAGCATGTACTCAAGTGAAAAGCCTCTTCTATCCATGCTCCACAAACATACTTGTCAGTGCAGTATTGCCACGTTGCAATTTGTAGCCAAACGCACAGAACTCATTTTATTAAATTTTAGGACACCAGAATGCCTAATAACTGCTATAAACAAAGCAGTTCAAGCACCACAGTGCTGCCAATATATGTTCCTGCTTGTGCAAAAGCCTCAGAGAAAAATTATTTGTAAGCCCAGTTAAACATAAGCTAAAAAGGGGAGTCAAGTTGCCTACTGTAATACACAGCCAAATTGTCAAGCCTCAGCATAAAATGGATAAGGAGTCCTTACTGCCCTGAAAGGCTTGTCTATGACAGTGCATTGTGCTGAATGTTGAACCAAAGTATGTGCTCACAGTGCAATATAAAATCTACTGACTGCATAATCACATAAAAAAAATTCAGAAGTAGATTTCACTACAAACCTCACATAAATGTCTACTTTAAATATTACTAGAAAGAATTCCACCATCTCTTCAGCCCTCATGGTCAAGCACTCGTGTTTTCACACAGAAATCGCATGTCACAACAGGCCTGAGACATTGGAAATTCTTCTGAGTAGCTGTCCAAATGTTTTTCTCTGCACTTTTCTCAGAGGCACTTACGCTGTGCAATGCCAAAGAGAATACTGCGAGCTATAAAGAGCTCCCTGGAGTTTTTTCTCTTCTTCCCACCACCACTGGACACATTGGAGAGCTCTTTGCAGATGGACACATGCTGTGCAGTCTCCTCCTGAAAACACCACAGGGTACATTTGGGGAGGCATACTCTACAGGCAGGAGGCTTTACTGAAAGCTCAAACAGCAAAGGCTGCTGAAGTCAGCTTCTGGCACGATGAAACAAAGCTGGCAACTCATTATACATGGCGCTTTCACTACCCATGCCTCGCCACTATCTCCTTATATCTTCCTTTGTCTTTTGTGCTTTCATTTCTGAGCTGCCATACTTTCTGTTTGCTTACATAATTCCCTGAAGCAAAGTAATGATTTCATGAAGACTCCCTTATATAAATAACATTTTAAGGGCTGGTCCCTTAAGGAAACAAAAAACACATTTTTCGATAATGTGCCACCTTGGTCTACTGTTGATTTATGATCCAAGTAGTCATGTGTTACCATCCTCCAGCTTAGTGGTGACTTTCAAATGCACTATGCAACCATGACGACCCTTTGGCCCTGCAGCAGCTCCAGAGCTGGGTGACCCTAATTACAGTGTTGGCTTTGCTGCCAAACCATCTCATTGGAAACCAGCCACAGCTTTGGCGACCCCAGCATACGAGCTGTTCCCAATGGAAAGCAATTTAATGCTTGGCTGCTCAAAGAACAAAATATATGCAGCACAAGAAATCCCTTAGATAAATTAGAGCAGGCGAGTGGACTCTGTAAGAGCTTTATATGAGGCCTGATGAGCCACCTGTCACCTTGGAGGTGACATGAAACCACAACATGACTGGAAGCAGTCGAATTCTGTCACCAAGCAGCAGGTACAGAGATTTCCATGGTGGGAGACTGCTGGGAGAAGAGCGGTGCACCTGCAGGTCATTGGTGTGTTTGAATAACAGGGATATTGACAAAGACAGGAACTCAAGCGGAGAACTGGATAGTATAGTGAAGTTGCAACATAATCCATTTTAATATAGAATTGTTCTTTTTTTTTTTTTCTTTCTTTCTTTTTTTTTTAATATTGGCCTTTTTAATTAGTGTCTTCCAATCAAAAATGAGACTCAATCGAAACCGACCAGTAGACCTAGTGTGGAAACATGCCTGTGATTTTCTTGCAATCAGGCAGAAATGTATGTAATGATCCAATATATGTGAGCATAATATTAACCAAGATATTAAAAGGTATTAAAACGTTAATTTGACAAGCCCCTCTACAGGGCCTTAAAGGTAAGTAAAAGTTTAAAAATGTAGCGATGGCCTCAGGGGCATTATTATGTCTGATCTCGTATTTTAGTGGTGTACATTATCAAAAATAGATGTGCAATTAATCAAATTACCACAAAGGTACTGCCACCGAGGCCCCTAAGGGTATTGGAATGAATGGCAGTTGCTGACTGTGCCCAGCTGGTAAGCCGGCTTTCTGTGCACTAAGATTAAAAGAACAAGCAAGTAAAGCTGGGGTTCATTTCTCTTGTCTTTCTATGTTTCTTGTCCATTAAGTCATTCTTTCTGTTTAAGCCACCCCTTTTTAGGCGAGCTAAAGTAATTTTTATCCCATGAAAATTAGACAGAGACCTTTATTAAATGGCTTAGAATCATACTTATCTGATAGATGCTTCTCTGTTAAGCTCCATATACATCAACTCCCCTCCCTTGTGGGGTATCCCAGGGGTCCACTCTTGCTCTAGTTCTTTTTTCATTGTATATGCTAGTTTTATCTTTTATCTTAAAAAAAAACTAAATAAAATAAAAAAATGTGGATTAATTTTTATGCAGATGACTCAGATTTATCTGCTGCTGAAACGTAACACAGCCCCTCTAAAACCCCTATTGGATTGCTTGGACAGCTTCAAAATCCAGATTGCACTGACCTTTCTTCATCTAAACAAACATAAAACTGAAGGTGTGATCTTTGAAGCTAGTGACCTCCACGTCTCAGTGCCAACCTCAGCCCTCTGAGGTACCCACAACAACCTTTTGCAACAAACCCAGGAGTGATCTTTGACACTTTTACATTTCACAAATAAATAAATGCAGTTGTCAGAGTTAGCTGAAGCTGAGGGTTCTTGCGAAGGTCAAGCCTTTTCTTTCCTTCATTGACTTTCAGCAGTCATTTACTTTGTCCAGGCTTGGCCACTGCAAAGGTCTTTAATCTCTCACCTGCAACGGGTCCAAAATGTTGCCAACCTAAATTGGGTTCTCTGCATTTGCTTCCAGTTACATTTAAAATTGATTTTGAGATTTTATTGTTCAAGTGTCTAAATGGGTTAGCACCTGCAACCTCTCTGATCTTTTCTTACTCTCACATGGTAAGTGCTGACCAGATGCTCCTGGCTTTGCTGAGCTCCAGATTAAGCACAGAAGGGCTTTTGCAGTAGCTGCTCCTAAAATGTGGAACAGCCTGCTCTGTCACACCAGGACCTAATGGACACTTTTAAGATCCATTTGAAAACCCACTTTTATACCTTGGCTTTGGTCGATGCAAGTTGTTTTCAAATGTGTGTATAAATAGATTGACTTGATGTTGATGCTCGTGACAGACCGTGTTTACAGTCTGAATTAAAACTGTGAATACGTTGCTGCAGCCTCGGTGTGTTTGACACATCGATGATGGTCAGCATTGCCAAGGCCAACTGTTTCTGCCTTTCAGCTTTCAATTATTTATATTGTGATAGTTTTTTTTCCCCAATTGTCAGTGTTATTTTGCTATTTTGCAGTATTCTCTTTATCACTACAGTGTATTGTGTGTGATGAACTTCAGGTGGTGCTACCAGAGTTATGTCCATATGTGATTTGTCAGCAAAGACAGCTCTGGCATATGTAATGACCAGATGATGACTACCAGCTGGACCTAACTTCTCAACCCAGTGCCCAACACTGACATTGGCACTGTGACAACTGCCTCTGTGACTTAAGCAGTTTTTTGCTTGATGTGAAATTGACAGAGCAAGACTCTATTATATTATGTCATTTTTTTTATGAATAAAGTTGTGACTTAGTAATTTAGTTTATTTCGTATGAATCACCCCCAAATGCTACAAATGGTATTTTAACTTGAAGAGGCAACAAGAGGCAGCAAAAATAGCCAAAAGAACAAATTCCATGAAAGGTTTCCAAAGAAGTCTCTTCAGCATAGAAACACGGCTATATTTTTCTAACAGTATTTAAAGCTTTGCAGCTCATATATTGAGATAAACATGTTCTTTCTCAGCAATTAGAAGTGGAAACAGAAAAATGTCATTTGAAGTACACTGTACAAGGGTGGTTGAGGAACAAATCAGCCTGGGTTGAGAGGTGCTCAGCTATAGCTAAGACCATGATGACCTTTAGATTGAAACAATGTCCTGGGGAGTCAAACACATTAAGCACAGTAGCTGGAGTGAGCCCTGCACTGAGAATCCATCTCCTTAGATTAGCCGACAGCAAACAGGCCACCGACTGGAGCCTGCCTCAGTGGAGTGACGCCTGCGATGCCTTGAAGCAGCCTCGACAATGTAATCCCATTTGCCCTCCAAAGACTAGAGTTGTGCCTCCTTGGATCCTTTTTACACAAAAATACACAAAGAATACACACACCTTCCCACTTAAAAAGGACAAGATGGAACATATAACTACGCAGCAAAAGCCTTTTATCTTTTATGTTCTGAACCAACATGTTCCTTTTATATCTGGTTTGCAGCTGCAGGGTTCGGTAAGTAATCAGATTTTTGTAATCACTGAGATCTGTCCTATTACAAGGACATTAGTCAGCATTTTACTCTTTTCCAATTATAACTGCATGATAAAATGATTAATTTCAGCCAATATCCATAATTACTGATAATTCGTATTTACCTATTTTCAAAAAAAGCTCAGGAAAAAAGGGTTTATTTTGAATTTACTCACCTTAGATTGGATTTAACCACCCACCTTAACTATCCCTAATCCTTTAGGTAATATTTATAATGTAAACACAAAAATGACACAGAAATGAATAAATTTGCACACACACATGAACATAAAAAATAAAGGGTGACATCACCTTGATACAAATTGTATACCAAAGGCAAGTGACATCTAGGGTCACAAGGACGAAGCAGTTGCACTGTGCTGAGGCTACAGTTGCAAGTGGCTGTCCTGGACCTGGTATCACCAGACACCGGTCCCAGTGTTCACCCCAACATCAAGCTTGTCAGTCGCTGGATCAGACAGACTAGAAGGCCTCGGAAGGCCTGCATGGCAGTCACAGGAAGAGTGGCTAAGGGTGAAGGGGCTCCATGATTAAGAGATATGAGCCAGGGAGCTAGGACACCTCTGTTTGTTCATGCAACTGACCTTTGTGTTTTTGTACTTTCCTGTCATGGCAGTTTGTATTTGTTAAGTTAACCTATCAAACATTCTATCAGAACATTTTTATATTGTTCTTTGTAAAGTTTCTATCGCCAATGCATACCACTGTCGATTTATCACCCAAGGAAGAACTAAACCCTTGACCCCTACAGTGATAGGAACCAGTGGCTCTGTTATATCAGGTTTTTCTGGCATAGTTGGAGTCCACTTGTCCCACCAGAGAGAAGGGTCACTTCAAATTAAGATAAAATTGTTCTGAGTGATCACCTTCATACTATGACAAAACATGTCTTCCTGATGGGAGTCATCTCTTCCAGGATGACAATGCCTCCATCCACGGGATAAAAAGAGTTACTGAATTGTTTATATGTTACAACCATCACAGTCACCAGATTGCAACTAAACTGCAACACCTTTTGAAGATTTTGAACCAACTTATTAGGCAGTACTCTCCACTAGGGTTGTCAAGAATATCGATACCGCGATACTAAATCGATACTAAAGCTGGTATCGAGCAGCCATATTCCTGTGGTATCGATACTTTTCCGTCTCTCGCGGCTTTCTTCAGTTGACACCAACACGTGTGTTCCTTCCAGAGCCAAGGGTGGTGCTGTGTACAGCAGCCTGACGGGATCCAGAAGAAGAAGAAGCCGCAGCTTGGAAGGAAACAGCACCGCCCAACCTGGGCTGGTCCATGGTGGTCTGATGGGGGTGGAAATGGACGGGATGCACAGGCAGTACTTGGCTGCTAATGCCAGTTTAGGATAGTGGTCATGATTCTGTTTCTACAATTGGCGGCAGCGACTATTCAGATATCAAAATGACTATCTGGACACCACGGCAACAACTGAATATCAGGGTCCAGCCCTACCGACCAGACCAGAAAAACTTTGCTAAAGAAAATGGCAACAGTGACTTCACTGCCTGTTTTAGTTGAAAATGAAAAGACAAAAGTGCAATCTGTAAATACTCTGGGTACATGACCAACAAGTCAGGAGAGGCGACAAACTTTGACCAGCCCATATCAAGCAGACCTTCAAGGTGACAGCCAAGTCAAGTAGCACGACATCTGGAAGACAGACAGCCCAACCTCTACAACGAAATGAAACAGATTTGTAAATAATATAAATAGTGCAGTACTAAACATACGTCCGGTTGCACCAACAAATTAGTGCTTATTTTGTAAAAAAAAAAAAAAAATCTTCGCTAGCATTAAGCTAAAGCTAGCAGCTTGCTGCAGCCGTGTATATATATTGATGTCCATAGCGGCTCTTTTAGCGTATTTTCCTCCATCATACACGTAAAACCTGTTATTAGTACCACTATGACGCCTCTAGAAGCACACACAGAGAAACGTAAAATTGCACTACATGGACTGATAAATTATTCCATCCCACATAAAATGTAAAAGTTGACTTCCACCACAACCGCACTGAACATTTTCTATGTGAGTCCATCTTAAACCAGGATAAAGATGAATAAGCTTACGTTGATGGTGCAGTCAGGGGTTTTACTTTAATGTGACATCATGATTTGTAATTTTGTACACATTGTTTATTTTCTTTTAGTGCCAAACTGAGGCTGAAGATGACTAACCATCCACAAGCAAAATCCTTCCAGCCTACATGACCTGCTTTATTTCATCAGCAACGATGAACAAGTCTGGTGTGCACTTTAAAAAAAAAAGTTCTCTTCTGCTGATACTTTTTTATTTTAAAAGTTTGGGTGAAATTGTGTTCCAAAACAATTCTGTTACAGTCTTTAGTGCTCACTTCAAGACTGTTCACAGTGCTTTGCTTGCACTGTTACAGAAGCATTTTGACAAAAGGAGTGTTATTTCTTATTTTCTACCTCAAGAATGTTAAATAAAAAGGTGATTTTTTTTCTCTGTTGTGTTGAAGTCGGTATCGAGTGTCAAGTTTTTTTTTTTCCCCCGTATCAAAATTGAGTTTAAATTGTAGTATCATGACAACACTACTCTCCATTGCTATCATCGAAACACTAAATGAGGAAATAACTTTTGAAAATTTGTTCCAGAGACTTGAATAATCGATGCCAAGGAGCAGTTAAGCTGTTGTGGAGGCAAGCAATGTCTTACCACCTTACTGAGACAGTTTATGTTGGCTTTTCCTTTAGTTTGCCGCCCATTTGTATATGACTTAGTGTCAGCTGTACTAAAACTGTTTAAAATGTCCTTATTCAATATCTAATACTTACATTTTTCAGTATGTGAATCCCATTATTTACTGTATACACCTGCAAGAGGTCTGATTCTTTCTTTACCAAGATGTTTTTTTTTATGTTTATGATAAACAAAGACCTCAGAAAGTGCCTCCAACAATAAAGAATAGAAAAGCGTGGGAGAAAAAAAAAAAGTCTCCCTGCTAATCTGCATCAAGAATATTACGCTGTCATGTTATAATGAGTGCTTCCCTGTAATGCTCATGGCCAACAGGGTAAAGCTAGTGTTGCAAACTTGTGCTTGCTGAGGATCCATATCCACATGGGCATTTTTCCCCTCTTTAATCATAACTACAACAAGCTTTAAAAGAATGTCCAAACATTGTGCAGTACAAACATGTCTTTAAAAAAACACTGATACCCAGTGGAAGGCCTCCTCCACGCCGCCAAAATAATCCCAGAGATAGCAGCTCTAGTATTTTACTTTGATGGTAGCACTGTGTCCATAAATGATACCAAGCAATACCCTGTGCTGTTGTTTGTTGTTGAGCGGTTGGGGCTTGGGTTTGTCTGTAAGTGCTGAGTATATTTACCCTCTATCCAGTGCTATGCTTTGTTGCACTCTGTGAAACAAGGAAGAATTCAATTACATGGTGGCCGAGGCCCTGACAAGAGCTCACTCTTGTTTCAATCACCCCACAGGTGGATATGGGGATGAGGAGAAGCGGCGCCGCAGTCACCACACTGTGGACCACCAGAGGGCAATGAGGCGTGAGGAGGCACTCAGAAGGTGGTGGTCAGTGGCACGGAAAGATGTGCAGGAGCAGAAGTCTACGTCTAATCGGTTTAGGTCAGTTAAGAAGAACTTCATTTTGAAACTCTATAGCCATAAAAGTTAAGGTAGTAGGGTGGCAACTGATATAAATTAGGAGAAATAAAATCTACATGTTTTGGCATCATTAAATATGATGCTTTAATGGTCTGCTGCACAAACTGGAGGCAGCACAACATCTGTTTCAGGGCCCTCATTCTGCTGCTAGATGATTTTATTTATTTATTTTTTATTATATTACCTTATTTTCTTTTCCAAACAAAACAAAAAAAATCTACAGTCCGTGAACGCTTTATAAAGCACGAGATGTGTGCACTGCAAACCACCACACATCCTCTCCAAGGATCCGACGCGTGCCCAGAGCAGATGAACAGACTCCAAGACAACAAACACCATCAATCATCATGATTGTCACACTTTTCATTGAGTTCATAATTTCCCTGTGAAAACGGCTGCGGATCCATGGCTGCAGAGACAATTTAAGGCAGCTATCAACCATGTTATGAGTCCACATTGATAATTAATGGGTGACAATGGCAGTGGGAGGGTGCCATGGGAGTGCTTTTAAACCTTGTTTGTAAAGCCCTATGTATTTCACCTTATTCCTCTCAATAACGTGATATGTTTGTCTGTATTCCTCAGGGCTCAACTGTCTTCAGTGATTGAATGCCATCCTGTCCTGGAGGAGGCCAGATCATTTAACTGCTATTCTCTTCAGCTCCCTATGGAAATGCTTTGTGTGTGTGTGTGTGTGTGTGTGTGTGTGTGCGTGCACGTGTCTGTGTGTTGTGTGTGTGCCCTGTCTCGCCCGATTGTGTATACAGCCCGTAAATGATATTAATGGTTAAAGCCTACAGAGGGATGTTGTGGCGATAACACAAACACACCACACGCTGCAGAGTGACAGTGAGAAATATGGCAGGGAATTAAGTCAAGATTGAAGTGTTAAGAGGGTCATGTCTACATGGGAGCCAACTTTCATCAAAGCCAATGAGCAGGGCTTAAAGCAAGGGGGAAAAAATTCAGTGCCTGAAATTCTTCAACGTGTTTTAGGGTTAGGAAGAAGAATGGAAAGAGGGAGAGTTTGCAAAATGAGGAAATTAACTGAAAAGAAACCTGTCATTCCTACAACTGCCATAAACAAAGAAACAAAAATTAATAAATAAAGGAAAGACATGAAAGATACTGTGGTGGCATACAGACATACATTAGTGAAAAAGGTGACACAAAATCAAATTAAAATCAGGTAGAGGGCTATGGAGGTATTCTTTTTTTTTTTTTTGACTTCACACACAAATGAAGCCTTTTAAGTGTGTTTTTAGATTAGACTATGAAATAACATTAAGTTTAATAAAATTATTTTTTTAAACTTCATTGTTTAACCAAATTCTTTCATTTTTATTTATACATTTCTTTAATCATTTTTCTAATTCTATGAACTCTTGTTCAAATTTAGTACTTTCTGCTTACAGAGAAATAAAGAAGTGGGCATATCCTGTTAAAGACATCCAAGATGCAGCCTCCTACCTGATCCATGAGTCATGAAACATAGACCACAGCTACATCGGACACTGTAGTAATCCCATTACAAACGTCTCTCCTTTAAAACATCTAACAGTCTCATAATAAGGAAATACTATTATTATTTTATCAGCAGCATCAGGCCCATTCATTTTATTTATTTATTTATTTTTTTTACTGAGAGATGTGCATCTATGTTGCACTGTGAAACAACATTTTAAATTCTCAATTCATCCATCTTTCAGTAATCCAAAGCTGTAAATACACCTTCACTAAAGACAGACTAAATAATCATTGCACCTTTGAGGAGTGTCATCTCAGTAATATATTGTCTGGACCAGCGCCCACAGAGGCCACTGCTGGAAATGTTCATTTCCTGCATGCACATATAAATGCATGTTCATGCACGAGAACATGCATGCATATGCAGTTGTTAAATTAGCCTAAGCTGCATAGTAGCAGGATTCTAAGAGGCCTAGATTTTGCAAAAGCTCACTGTCTTGTTTTGCCACAAATCTACGCTGCACATGTGCTGCTAAAAAGATACATTTAGCAGCAAATAGTAGCCACAATTTAAGTGTTGCAGCAGAACTCAACAGGTAGCTCATAAATATAGAAACAAACGTGAATATTGACTTATACACGTCGGATTCTTAAGATGCTGTACATCACGTGCTGTTGTCATACAAATTCCAAGCTGTGGAAGGAGCACAGTGTCACCCATCAGAATTAGCCTACATGTGAGGAAGAAATGCCAGCAAGGGAGGTGATGAGCACCATTAGCTAAATGAAGTGCACCTCAGAGACAAGCCCTCCCAACAGTGGTTAGGTTTAAGAAACAAAAGGCTCTTTGGTTAAGATGAGTAAAAGAATATGGCTTTGGAGAAATATTGATGATCATGTTGTGATTCTGTCACTGTGGAATTATGTTATTTTTTTTTTAGCCAGGTTGCACAAACACCAGAGCACAAGTGTGTTTAAGTTGTGTACTTTTTTTGTTATTCCTAATGCACAAGGCCATGAACTGTGAGCTCTGAAGGTATGAGAAGTTTTTCTGTACTTTGTTCCGTTTCATGGTTTTATTGAGCAGGAAGTCACTGGGCACTGACAAGTTGTGTTGAAAAAAGAGGAAAAGTGTTCTGCAGTAAATTACATTTTATCAAAGTCAGCAAAACCGAGGTGTGCATTGAAACACAAAGCATGATTTTCAGCAGTCACACATGCATCCTAAATTAATCCTTTGTTATTCTTAATTTTTTGACATTCTGTTACAGTTTTAGCTCACCCTGGGTTTTTTTGAGCAGATGGAATGCTGTGGTTGGGTTAGGCTAGGAAGGGTCTGCAAGGAGATGGCAAGCAGGTTGGAGCTTGATCTAAGGCTGTGGCTTTAAGCTTATGAACTTTCTGCTTCTCTTTTGTAGTATTCAGAAATTTTTCCGATGTCTCCTTTTGCATGAACTCCTATCCAGCTGCTTGTTCAACATTCCTTTAGGTTTTCCAGCAACCCTCAACACACACACACCTTTATTGTGGAGCTACAGCACTGCAAAGCTAATTTCAAGTGACAACTGATAGAGCATGTATTGACAACTGGTGCTGAAACAAGTCAGTGTCAATATTTTATTGAGAGAAAATGATTTATGACTCACAAGACATTTTTCAAAAATAGCTATTAGAAAATCTCACCTTTTCTGACACTTTACAACAGAAACAATTCATTCAAAATCAAGAGGAGATTGATGACTACTGGAAGTTTTAATTAGTTTGAATCATGTAGACAAATTTCTGTATAATCACTTGCTTAGATGTTCTAGATTGTATATCATGTTGATTGTATGATAGAGAAAACATCCACGAATCACACGTCAAAATTCAGGAACAGCAACAATCGGCTGCTATATTATATATTATATAATATTATATATTATATTCTACGTTAACTCATGACTGTCAGTCTGTTAAAATATTGTGCGTTTTGGACAGCAGTGATGTTTATAGTCTGTGCAGTCAAATACACACATTTCTCCTGCCTCCTTGAACAACTGGAAACAGAATTTCCAGTTTATTCTCCCTGAGCAGATGCAACTACAGTTGTACACATTTTGCTGCCAGACATATTTTTCCTCAGGACTAATTTTAGTATAGTATTTATAAAGATGCACAAATGTCCTGAAGCTTGACAACAAAATGTACCAAGACTATAAAATTATATCAGCAGGCAATCAGACTGTAGGGAGCATAATCTAAGAGTAGTAGCTCAGAGGCGTGACTCACAGACTAAATGTCCATTCCTGCTCTGTTACCATAGAGAACCTATTCAAAATGTGGCACTTTGACCTTGAGTTGAATTGAAATCACCAATGGTATATTCAGTAATTCTGAAAGCGCTTTATGCATCACCACTGCCATTTTGGTTCTCAGAGTGATTGCCACATTCAGTCACCCCTTTTAAAGTCATTTTCATTCACATTGCTGTGCTCTCAGGGACTGGAAAGATTTTTTTTTTTATAAGCGAAACCATACTGTTGTAGGTCATTGGAAAAACATTTGGGTTCCAATGATTCAGCGGTAAATGTATTATATTTTAGCACATAAAAACTCAGGCAGTGTTTCCTGCACATTATGGACACACACCTCAGTATCCTGCCTTTCCCTGCCCTTTCCAATCTCCTCCCTTTCTTTCTCTTCATCTATTGGTGCTTGGCTCTGCTAACTGCATATCAGGTCTGGGCACAGGCTAATCGTGCGTCCCACAGGCTCGGTAAGACTCCAGCAATCTGAAGGCAGCACATTACCCCAGACATGCTTTAGTGTGGCACAGCAGCCTGAATGCCATGTCCGCAGAGAGAGAGAGAGAAAGAAACCACTGGCATTTGGCCCATCAGTTGCTTTCAGCAGGTTTTTGGCCCTGTGAAATCATTTTGCACCACTAATGATGTCCTTTTGCAAGCCACAATCCATTCCGGATCTTTTGGATAGCCACAGGCAAGCGCGTACGTGTAGAGGTCATGAATAACCTGCTTCATAAAGAATGTGTGTATAATTTCCGCTTGGAGCTGTGGCAAAGATTCCAACAAGACACTTATAGGCAAAGCTTTCAATTCAGACATGACTTTGCACTAAAAACACAAACGTGCAGAAGCAGGACTGCATTAAAGTTTGATGAACTAGGTCATGAAATATGAAAGCACTGATAAAGTGGATGTTAATAGGTTGCCTATGGGTGGACTAAGCCTGTAAGTGAGGTGAACCTTCCTCCTGCAGAAGCAGCTATTAAAAACACAAGTGCGTTCATGAGTGTGTAAAATACGGAGGCTGCTTATAATGAAGCAAAACTAGAGCTACAGATTGCACAGAATGCACCAGATGGATTAGTAAAACATTTACACAATCCTGGACAGTCATCTTCCATTTACCTATTAAAGTATTTCTATTTAATTAAGGAGTTTTATATTTAATAAAGTGCTCCAAATTCACATAACACTGCTAAACAAAGATGCAAAAATGCTGAACCACTCAATTCTAGTAGTATACTCACTGCTAAAATTTCATTAGTAACATTTACTAAAGACTTAAATTATGAGATTTTCTGAAGTGGGTCCTTCTGTTCATCTACAGAGATTCAGTCTTGAATCACAATAAATGCACAGACTGAGAATGTCCATGGCGCTTATGAATCCATCCATCTTATTTTCGCTCATAGGTAAATGATTCGTTTTAAAAAAAGAAAAGAAACAAAAAAAAAGCACATATTTATTAGTTTACCAGTTCCAGTGTGTCAATAACCCTACAGGTATCGAAAGGGGGGGCAATCAAATGGAATTAGAATTAATCTGATTTCAAAATAAAGGCGTAGTTTGGTGTGATGTTCTAACCCACTTTGAGCACCGACATTGTGAAAGATGAATAACATGTTTGTGTTGCTCTTCTGAGAGTGACAACAGAAAGGCGGAACTTAAAAAGAGGCTGAAAGTGCTAATGAGCCTTATTTTAACAACACGGCGCCGTCATGAATATTTAACAGCTAACAATATAGAGTCTGATGAATTCACCATTCTGAGTAAGAAACAGTCTTGGAGAAGCTGCTGCTACCCACATGCTGATGTACAACATCATTGTTCAAAAGTCATGGCTGCTATTAAATAATATTTCAAAAAATGTAAATTACAGCAAGGAGGATTTTAAATTCAACCTATTCTTCTTTTTTTCTTAAATAAAAAAGGCATAAATAACACATCCACACAAACTCCAGCAACCTTAATGAAAACATAAGTGAATTTTGACTATAAAGGAAACTCTTGCCTTTAAACCCGTTGTGTGCTTTAGATAAGGCAACCATCATCACAGTCACCGTCTTCATTTTTTTCATTATTACAAATAATGAAATAATTATTCATGAACACTGATGGATACTCAAACTTTCTCCACACATCTAAAGAGGACAAGTTTCAAGGTAGTCGGAAAGATTCTGCAAGGTGCTTAGTCCCATGGACTCACTTTGTTGCTAGGCAACAGCAAGGGAACAAGTCCTTTTTTCAGGAAAACAACTTCACTGTCCAAAATAAATAAAGATAGAAGGAACACACCATGAACCTCTTGAGCGGGGTTAAGTCGGTGGGAATAACACTCGAAAAGCATCAAGTACTGTGGCTGCAGAGGCCAAAGAGTTGTTTATGTTCAGTAATTAGACTCGATATGCTGCACAGACACATACAGCATCTCTACAGTTTACAAATGGGTTTACTGGTTTACTTTAGAATAGCATCATTTGAGTCTTCATGATGTCAAATTACAATAAAACTATGAACTGGTGAATTGCATTAAAGAAAACTGCCATTTTCTGTTTTGCTAAAATTATTACAGTTCAGCCACTCTGAAGACTGGAAAGGTATGCAAATGCTGTTGGTAGCTTTGTTGTTCATTTTCATAAAGAAAATGTGAGCAAACACCCTCAGAACAGATCAAAAGGCTACTAGGCTACTAACAACAGTAACTAGGACTCCTTATCAAAGAGGCCTGGCGTTATCTCATTAAAGCAGGCGAGAAAGTAGGAAAAAAAGCTCCAGTTCCAAAGGGAAATGAAACAGTTTTGCCCGTATTTGCTTTGTTATTTAGCTAGAACAGCTCAAATTAATTACTCTCATCTTCTTCACTCTATTCATTATTCTAGCTGTAAACACATTAGTCAAATGAAATGTCTCTGTGCACACCTGGCTTTCTTATCTTTCATGCTGTTGATGACTGGGTGGTTCAGCATTCCAAGGTGCTGCAAGCAGAGTATTAAAAGAACCCAGTGCCATTTATGGGATATGGTACCTGCCGCCTATTCTACCGATAGCTGCCTCCCAGGAAGCCTAAATGTATGAGATTTGTCAGTGTCAATTTCCCAGTTAATCTCTCTGGTCCACCTCGCTGCTGCCTCTGCCGCCCATTCATTCTGCTGCTCTGTCTCTACCTGCTCACACTATCCCACGTAGGACACAAAGGCGGCGGGAAGTCCAGGAATAGGAAACACATCTGTGGCAGCCGGTGCTGCAATGTGACCCTGCATGTGAAATTGGCAGAGTCCAAGGAAAACTGCCTGGTGTGAATTTACAGATACAGACTGAGCTTTTGTTCACTACAAATCCTGAGAATAAAATTGAATTTGACATGTCAGGCCATAACAATGGAATTTATAATTGAATCCTGTCTATCCACCAGGTGCAGAGATACTGTGACCAAACATGCTGAATATTGTGTGTTCTGAAAAACAAAGCATCTCACTTGTACAGTTACACAACTAAAACACATCTACGGTGTAGCCACATCTGTGGTCACAACTGAAATGTTTTG
>NW_007577748.1:633547-663733 GCF_000690725.1 Stegastes partitus | reverse complement strand
TTCTTCCCTCGCCACAGTGATGAAACAATCATCTATATCTAGATGCTGCAGAAACAACTGGTAATTTTTCCGGTGGTGCATTTTTCTTTGGTGGTTTAAAGCTAAATATTTTTCAAGGAAAAATGACAGAGAAAAACATTAGTTCATTTATGTTTCCAGAGGTTACATTTTTTGTTTTTTTCTTACCTATTTTCTGTTTGAAAATGTTCATATCTGTTTATGTTTATGAGCTTTTTCCAGACTGGCTGAGCTCAGAGTGAGCTGCAGTTAACTAGAAACAGTCACATTCAACACTTTGAAGCTCAGACACAAAGGAGGGATAAACTGCTAATCAATATAGAAAGAAAGGCTTTTTGTTAAAAAATTTATTACTCTGGCTTCTGAATAGCTAACGTTGTTCTTTTAACAGTGTCAAAAACCAGCATTACTCAAGAACAGAGGAAGTATTTATTTCGGCACCAGACTACAATTTGGCAGGCGGAGAGGTGTAATATGCCTTAAGTTCTGCAGTGAGCAAAATGCAAATTTAGGCTACATTAAGAAAGCCCGTGTTCTCAGCTCATTACTGTGAGACACTGGCACACTGGGAAGCCTCCTGGCCAATAGCATTACAGCACCAATTAATTAAAATAATTCTGCAAAAAATAAATGAGGACTTTGAATCACATTAGTTTAAAACATCAGACAATGACATCCAAACTTTACCAGTGAGAAAAGAAGTTGGAACATCCTCAGAGCTGTATGGGTTGAAGTATAATTCTGGTTATTTTTAGGCTGCAACCTGTCGAGATTTTTTTGATCACTTACATTTAGACTTGATTTGGTTCCTGTGCATATAAAACAGATTATTGATTTGATTGCATTGAGTGGACATATTTCAATCAAAGAAAATGCTGAAAAAAATATTCAAAGCTTGTTTCAGATTTTTTTCTGCAAATACATGTTTGTCTTTTGTTTTTGTTTTGTTTTATAGTGGATGTAGCTATGGGCTGCAAGGTGGCACCGTTGGTTAGCCTTGCAGCAAGCACGTTGCCTCACAGCAAGAACTGTTGCCTCGCAGTAGGAACGTTGCCGGTTCGCGTCCCGGTGGGGGCACCGGGATCTTTCTGCGTGGAGTTTGCATGTTTCCCTATGCAGCGTGGGTTCTCTCCGGGTTCGCCGGCTTCCACCCACAAGTCCAAAAACATGCTGAGGTTAATTGGTGATTCTAAATTCTAAAAAGGTGTGAATGTGAGTGTGCTTGGTTGTCTGTCTCTAAGTGTAGCTCTATGACAGACTGGCGACCTGTCCAGGGTGTCCCCTGCCTTCGCCCTAAGTCGGCTGGGATAGACTCCAGCCCCCCCACGACCCTAGTGAGGATTAAGCGGTGTATAGATAATGGATGTAGCTATGCATCTTAAATTGCAAAATGAAGAGTTTTAAGATTGTGGCTAAAAAAAACCAAAAATCAGATATATGTATGTTTTATGGGTCTGGTTTTGACTTTTGGGGTTTGAACTGAAAAGTACCACAATTCCGCTTTAAGTGTAAATAATTGCTTATTTCAAACAAGAACATGAATTTTGAGTATACTGCATATGCAACTTGCACCAAACCCTCTGTGACAGCACAAACCAGGTGTGGAGTGCATAAAGCTACTTTATATGTCTTATATATCAATAAAATAACCCAGTCATTTAATATTCACGGCACATATCTTTTTGAAACAATGATACATGAGGTACATTCATGTTACACAGAGGCAGCAGCCAAGATGTTAATAAACTACGCATCAAGAAAGAAAGAAAGAAAGAAAGAAAGAAAGAAAGAAAGAAAGAAAGAAAGAAAGAAAGAAAGAAAGAAAACCAAAAAGACCAATTGTTAATTTTTTTTTTTTAGAAATATGCTTTTTTGCTTTGTTGGATTTTGGAGTTAGATGAGAAGTTTGATTCCACTGATGTTTGTACATGAAATACAGAGCTCTCAGTCAGCAGCTTAAGAGCTCATATTAGGACTGAGTCTAGAAATAGGGGTAATCATCTAACGTGGCTCTGGGAAACCTCTTTAAGTCCTCTTGTCCCTGAAAGATTGCTAAGCAACCAGGAGAGACTCTGACCCGAGCAAGAAATAGCACATAGTCCCCCACATAAAACCATGCTGTTATTTTGGATTTTTACAGCCTAAATAAATGATATGTAAAATAATAAATAATGGCCTCTAGTAGATAAATTTAGTTAACTTTGGACCAAACCAGACTCACTGTTGCCTCCATTTCTTGTCGTTATGCTAAGCTAAGCTTGAGTTTGGCATCAATCTTCTCATGTAACTTCAATAATGAAAGCAAATAAAGTCACTTCGCAAAATCTTTCACTATGCTTTAAAAATTCATCTTTGTGGCATCACTGAGCAAGTGCAACGTGGCTGCCAGCAGAATAAAGCTGCATTTTTGCAGGACCAGTGACAAGACGCTGCTGAGAGAGAGATGGACTTTATATGTGTGTTCTATCATTCTCGTCTTGACATTTATAATGTATCTGGCTTTGTTCCATTCAGATCTGTAGGAAATTGCGTTTCATATGGCCAGGCTTACTGTAGTATATCAGCCGCAAAGCACAAAGGGGGCACTAACTCAAAAAACATGACAGGAGGCACATAAATCTGAAATAATCATATTTTTTAAGAATGATTTTAGTCCATTAAAACATCTTAATGTGTTCAGTAAGTCAGATGACAGAGAAGACCAGTGTGTGGGTCCAGACTTGACAGCCATGCAGAACCACGGCCCTGTGAAATTCAAACTGTGGCAGTACGTCAATATTTCTTATTAGCTTTTAGTGGAATCATATTATAATGACTTTTTTTTATATTGAGCTGTTGTTTAACAAATTTCAAGCAAATTGTAATTAAAAACTAAACAAACTGCGTAAATAAAGTTATTGTGAGGAGCTTTTCTTGTTTGCAGGGGTAAAAAAATCAACAGCAGAACACAGTTCATTGCATCAATTGCATTTTGCTTTCATTTGCCATTTTTTGATGAATACTGAAAAGGAATCTTGTTAATGTTGTGACAGCGTTGAAACGTCTGACTGTCATTTAAATGTGATTGAAATGTGATAGAAAGGCACCAGTCAGCCACCGTACAGGTTGAAGACTGTGGAATATGCATATTCCATCCTATTTTTCTGGTTCATTCCTTTTCACCTAATGTTGGAATGTCAGAGGTAATGCTTCACAATAAAATCCAGCACCGTGTCTGAGCTTGATTGTCGAACAATGCACTGAAATGAGCTTTTGATGGCCATTTTTCTTATCTCCCTGTTCCTGTATGGGTTATTAAAGCCCAGTGCTGTGCATATCTGACCTGTCGATCTGATTCCTTCAGTTGAGAATAAATTGTGATTTAAGTAACTTCAATTCATCAGCTACTCATTAGGAAAGCACTGTAATGTCCTTTGAGAAATACATGGCTGTAATGTGTCCAAAACTACCTAAAATCCTTAAGAAAATTGACTTCTGGCAGCTCTGTCTTACACTGTAGTTCTAAAATCTTACTCTGTATGACACTTTGATTCATTTCCCGCTAGGCAGACGGCCATCAATTCTTTGCATATGACATTATTGCTCGTTCAAGGCTGTCTGGGGAGAAATTATCATGCGTGATGATGTCTATGAGTTAAACCCATAGAACAGATGCACGCCTGATGTTGAATTCAAAGCACAATGAAACATTTCACTTCAAAGCACAGCAGGCTCTGTGGAGACAAACTGCTAAAGGTACAGAGCAGAGTTCTGGGAATCTTCTATAATCCAGAGGAATCAATTAAATAGGGACTTTAATTATATATTTTCCAAGCTGTGCTGAGGATCATTATGTATGACAGTAAAATCTGCCACAGTAAGTAAAATCTGGCATCCTGTGGAAAAGCAATTCCTTCATTGTTCTGTGTTTGACATGTTTTAGAGGATTAAAGTCAGATCTCCACTCCCCTCATATGGAGTTTCCAGCCAACAGTAAGATGTAAAATACTTTCAAAACCAGAATTAAAGTATTGAAGTGTTTAGCTGGAACACACCACATGCACTATTCACAGAATGCATATTAAAATGATAAATTCTCAAGTGCATATGCAATACCATTATGTGTTTTTTTTTTCCTCATTTACTCTTTATTGTTGAGATGGCCATAAAAAACAGCACAGCTTTGTGCTGTACATTACCATATAATAATGCTACTAAACTGCTATGGGAATCATTTTAATGATGGGTAAAAAAAAACTGTTTTCCTGTAGAGTCCTGCATCATGTCCGAACTAATCTAACAATAAGGCTGGACTGAAGTAATAAACCAATCACAGGCCTAATAGCTGACCCTGGAGGCTTGATTATACCATTTGTGTAACTCATTATAGCAATGCTGACAGTTAAAGCATAGCAGCAAAACTTCAGCATAATGACTCTCAGTCACTCTCGGTAAAGTAAATGTGTGAAAAGCCACAAAGAGCAGACACAACACTCTGGAATGATTTCAGTTGCCTTCCAAGCCATTTTCACACAGTGTGTAAATTAACATTTAGCTCAGAAAAGGTCAGTTTTCCTTTTTGACTTTAGCACCGAGCAAATCTCTGTACAGATGTGTAGAAAAAAACAATTATTTTAGGAAACTATCCATCTATTTTTCATGTGTGATTCTCTTCTCACAATACATACACATGCAAATGACAATTCCATACATAGCTAACACACTGTAAACCTGTCAGGTATTAGCATAATAAAGGGAAAAACATTAACGCAGCGTGCTTCACACTCATGCCTAATTCCAGTTCAAACTAAAATGGGAGAAAATATTATCAATGTTGTCGTAAACACAAGTACAAATCCCTGCTGTTATGGCAGTCATACTGAGAGACTTCTGATGTTTCGCAGTCATTTCCATTCCACAGCCAGCATTTGCATTTGTTTGATTTCCAGCAGCAGTCTGCAATGCCTCTTTGTGCAACAATACAGACACAAATAAATTAAGATCCGTCCTTCCTGGCAGAGATTATTTATCTCCCTACTCAAGCTGTCTGAACTTCGAAAACACAGCTTCAAGTTATTCATTGCTATTCCCATACTCATCGCCCACTACCTTGACAGTAAAGACTACAGCTGGCTCCACGCCTGTGCATGTTTTCGCGAAATATCAGTCTTATACAACTGCTAATAAAGAATTTGTTTAGCCTACTTTGGTGTGCAGATGCCGGTGAATCATTGTAATGTAATGCATGCCTATAGCTATAAACCCACTGCTAATCCTTTCTGCAGAAAATCAATTTTTCACATTGGCTTCAGCTGCCCTTAGGAAGACAAATCACAAAACTAGTCAAACCAGCGATCAGAATCAAACAGACCGGAATCAGACAGAGGAGAGTGTAATTCCTTGTCTACACTCAGTAACAAGTCTCTGCCAGAATGAGAATATGCCATTTCATTCGCATCAGCCTCTTAAAAAGACAAACATTATGTAATTAGGATGATTAAGATGAGCAGAGACTAAAGGCCAACAGTGTTAACATAGCTGGAGATAATAAAAGGATTAGGGGTGATTCACTTAGAGAAGCTAATGGGGTTTTAAAATAGAAAACAGGAATTCATTAGCAAATGTGATTGACAGCTGAAAATCGCTGAATTTAACAGCAGAGACAATAAATCAGTGATAGAGAAATTAACAAAAGAGGTCCGCTCATTCAGGAGCAAAGGCTGGAAAAGTCACTTACAGTGTCATGTAGGTGCAAAAAGACAAAAAAAAAAAAAAAGCACCTTTAGGAAAAGAGAGAGCAGATCTGCAGTGAGCAGATGAGCACTGACCCAATCTGACCCACTTCTCCCTGATTTATGGTTTATGGTCCCTCAGCAGACACAGCTTTGTTCTGGGGGGTCATAAATCTCTCGCACCTCAGAGCCGATCAGCTGACCCTCCAATCCTGGCAGCCGCCCCCTATGCACAGTCCCGTCTGCCGGCTGCAGCAGAGCTCTCAACACAAAGCAGAAATCACCCGAGCCACAAGCGCAGGCAGTTAATCACCGTGAGCAGACAAAAGTATGAAATAGAGCCAAGCGGGCCAGGAAGGCGATTCATCGCTATCGCTAAAGCACTCAAACGGGACAGCCAAGGTTTACCTGTTTGGTAACCTCTGCTCTGAGCACTGGGAGTGTTTCTCTAAAAAGTGAAATGAAGTTCTCACTGTTTGAAATAAGAGGAAGGAGGCGCCAGGATGTGGAGACACCTTGCTGAAATAAAAACAGAAACGTGACACAATGACACACTTTTGTGTTTCTGCCTCCAGCCACGTTTAAAGGGCTAAATG
Source organism: Stegastes partitus (assembly GCF_000690725.1). NCBI lineage: Eukaryota > Metazoa > Chordata > Actinopteri > Pomacentridae > Stegastes > Stegastes partitus. Next base: position 657,408 of record NW_007577748.1, on the reverse strand, counting down.
CCGGACTAATTATAAGACACATTAATTAGTGTGATGAACAGAGCACACGACTGGAGAGGCTCTATGAAGTTGGATCATCAAACAGGCAAACATTGCACACTGCAGCCCGGCTCAGCAGGTTAACTGCTGCAGCATGGAAAGCACCATATGTCTGAAATGAGTTATTTTGTCTGGATCAGACACGGTGACATCTCCACTGTCAGTGGCAAATGAAGGAAAATAGGAAGGAAACATGAAGGAGAGAAGCAGAAGACGGAGCACAAAGGGGACAAGGGGGGATTTTAATTTGAAAGGAAGGAGAGACACAGTGTGAGAGACACGCAGCCAGAGAGGAGTCAGATATTCCTCCACCAAGACAACAGCCTGGAAATAAACACGTATGGGGCAGCATGCAGTGAGAGTACGAAACGAAGCGCGTCGCCTCTCACAGCCGCACCATCATGAAGAAATCAGCACACTCACCTGCCTAAAGCATGTAAACGCATCTCTGTGCTCAGTCCTTTTTAGCGTGTGTGTATCGTGAGGGAGCTCTGCTGATGCTCTGCGCACGCCAATAGTCTAAATGATCTCCATGACTCATGCGGGAACAGATAATTGGCTCTCAGAAAAGTAGGATAAACACTCATTGTAACGGCAGTGAGTAGCCTGGCAGTAAGGATTTTTTTTTGTCTTCTCCCTCCCGCGCATGGATGTTCTCTCTCTCTCTCTCTCTCTCTCTCTCTCACCCTCTTTCCCCCTCCTCTTCAATCTTTCTCATTTGTTCGCTGACTCTCCCAAGAGCCCATAACCCCCGAGTCCCACCACACCTTCCCCCTTTTATCCCCCCACAGCATCACTCTCCTCACCAAGGTGCCACTAACAGCTTTGGTAAACCCCGTTTTCTTATTGGTTGTTTCCACCCTACTCTCCTCTAGTTTTCAGTTTTCTTAAAGGCACAATGTATTCACAACCCCCGCTCCCCCCCCAAGCATTTGTAATTACAGTTTAGGGTCGGAGCAGTGGGACGGACTTCAATAATTCATGAGCTCAATTTAAGGGGTGACGGAAGATGTGTACCTGAAGAAAGTGAGCTTGCGGAGGGAGCAGAACAGACCTTTATCACGGCAGACATTTTGACTTGTCACAGTAGGGAAAGCACAGGTATATTAATGATGGCTACGTTCCTCGTCGGGGAGGTCTTGCTTTTGTGCATTCTGGTTCACTTCCATGGCTTACTGGGACACTTAATAGCATGAGCCATCATTAATTCCACCCATGCTTTCCCCACTGTGACAAGTCAAAACGTCTGCCATGGAAAAGATTTATAAGATTTTCCTGGAGACACCCTGCTGATGTGGCATGTGTGTGTGTGTGAGTGCGGCTGGGGGAATGAAGTGGCCAGAAAAACGGGGTGCTAAGTAATCGCTGATATTCATAGATCTTTATCAGCAACCGAGCAAAATCTGACACAATCAGCAGGTCTGTGGTACAACTAGAGGCATGTTTCACTCTTTTTTTACAACAGAGATGAGCAAGCTGGTTAAATAGAGCAGAGACTCAGACCTGGGCTGTTGTGTTGAGGTCATGTATGACCATAAAAATACTTTGATAATGGTGAGGCTAGTGTTCTGACTGGAAAATGCGCTTATGAAAGACTGATATTTCTGGTTATTTGGATTAGGACTGCACAATATATTGTTTCAGCATCAACACTGTGATGTGTGACTGTGCAACAGTCACATCGCTGAAATTGTAATATGAACTAAGGCCAACTAATTAAGACAGATCATGTTCCAACTTTTTTTCTGCTTTATATACAGTTCTCAATTCCCATGTTTAATCTATAAGGTAAGTCTGTCACTGTTGCCCATAAAGCTGAAATCATTTTTGTTTTCAGACATATTCCCTGTTTTTTATTCCTATCTATACGCATCAGTAATCAGTTTTGATCAGGTTCAATGATTACATATTGAGTCCCAGTTATCAGGTGGAACCAATTCTGACTTCAGGATCTGACTTAAGAGTGTGACGTCCTGCTCATTGACACCATCAACAAGCTGGTGGACGGTATGCCACCATGTCTGGGGGGGTGACCCTATCTTATGCTGTGTTCACACCAGATGGGAGTAAAATCATTTGCGCGAATGATTTACATGTAAAGTCAATGTGAAGATGTGATGAATGTGATTAGATGCGAGTAAACGTCCTGCGGCGCTACTCGCGCAAGTAGCGCGGCGTGATTGATGCGAATTGAGCGAGTTTGACGTGATTTTAGACACGCGAAACTGAAGAGCAAGTTGAAAAATCTGAACTTTTGTCATTTGATGCGCCGCGATGGCCAATCAGAGTTGAGATTCTCTGGTGACATTACGAACATGATTCATTCATTTTTTGCAACTACACTGTGAATACTGATTGATGTTCTCACCCCAGGAGATAAGTAGCCACAACCAGGGCAGATCTCAGTGCTCAGCAGACGGGCTGTCCCTCTCCTCCCGTTCACACACAAGAATGATACCCTTCAACTTAGCCAGCTAGCGAGCCGAGTTGCTAGCTATCACAATGCTAGCGGGATAAACCTCCGCTGGCTCGTCGTCGATGTGGTCAGCGTACTCCTGCTGGCGGCTGCTCGTCCGTGTTGTTGTATGTGGCGATGTAAAAACATGGCTCTATCTCAGCCAGCGCCTGTAGTTAGTATCCTGGAGGGATATCCTGGTACCGATCCTCTCCAACAGGTAGTCAAACTGGGTCCGGATCAGCCGAAAACAGCGCTGGAAGCGGCCGTCATCCAGGCGCAGCTCCTGGAGAAGTTGGGGGAATTCCCCGAGCTGTGTGCGTCACTGGGGGATCCAATGGATCCGGCGTCTGGATCATGTCATTCGCGCCAATGACTTGAATTCAGACACAAATCTTGACGCGCGATTGACGCGATTTACATGCGCGAATGAAGCGAGTAAGCTCAGTGCACACACGCGTCCAAATAATGCGCGAATAGCGCAATGAATTCGCGTCTGGTGTGAACACAGCATTACATGTACACTACAGCTCAGGGAGTTCCTCCACCTTCTCCAGGAGCTGTGCCTGGATGACGACCGCTTCCAGCGCTGTTTCCGGCTGATCCGGACCCACTTTGACTACTTGTTGGAGAGGATCGGTATCGCGTTACACGCGTTACACGCGTAACACGCGTTAAGCGCGGCTAAATCGCGTCATTCGCACAAATAACTTGCTGAATTCACGTCAATTGCGCCGCGCTAATCGCGCAAGTCGCACCGCAGGACATTTACTCCCGTCTAATGGCGTTTTCACATTGACTTAACATGTAAATCATTCACGCGAATGATTTTGCTGGCGTCTGGTGTGAACACAGGGTTCAATCGGCACTTTGGTAAGAGGGCGCAGGCCGGGAGTATGAGGGCGCAGCGCCCCTGTAACATTGTTTAGACAAACCTCTGCTACCTCTGGGCAGTCCACATACTGGCTGAATGTGGGGAGAGTGGTAGAGAGCGATGTATGATTAAAGTCTCCTGAGATGATGATCAGAAACTGAGGGTGTGATGTTTGCAGCTGGGACACTGAACTATGGATGAGTTCACAGGCTGCAGCAGCATCAGCTGAGGGGGGAATGTACACTGTAATCGCCAGGACGTGCCAAAACTCCCTCGGTAGGTAAAACGGCCGCAAACCAAACAAAGTTCAACATCCTTTGTGCAGTGCTGCTTTTTAACGCTAACGTGCCAGCATTACACCATCTCTCATTCACATACATGGCGAATCCCCCGTCTGTCTTCTTACCACTCTCCCTCAAGCTCCGGTCCGCTCTGACCAGGTGAAATCTGTCCAAAGTTACGAGCGAGTCCGGAGTGAGTTAGTTCAGCTATGACTCCGTGAACAACATAAGACCAGTCAGCACTGTTAGCTGTTAAAACTCGCAAAAAAAGCAAAGAACAGACCAAGAAAAACACCATCTGCATCTCCACTGTTCCCACACAAATGTGATACAGCTGTGTGAAATTAAAATATTAAAAAGATAGAACAAAAACCAAAGTAAATAGCCAACAACACAGAAAGTAGGTAGGAGCCGGAGACAGCCTGGACAGGTCACCAGCCTGTCACAGGGCTACACCCACATTCACACTTACGTACAATTTAGAATCACCAGTTAGCCTCAACATGTTTCTGGACTGTGGGAGGAAGTCGGAGAGACCCCATGCTGCACATGCAAACTCCACACAGAAAGATCCTGAGTGTCCACACGGGGACGCGAACCAGCAACCTTCTTGTTGCGAGGCAACAGTGCTACCAACTGCACCCCCTTGCAGCCCTTTATTTATATTATTTATAATGATTTAATTTAGTATATGCAAACACTTGTTAATTTAAATTGCTCCAAGTTATTGGATCCTGAAGAAACGCCCTCTCATCTTGCCCGTACTGCTGTGTATGTACAGCAAAATGACAATAAACCTGATTTGATTTGGTTTAGTAAAAGCCTGAATACACAGTTTGCAAAATTATTGGTTGAATTTTTACTGTGATATGTATTGTATGGGGCTGCAAGGTGGTTCGGTGGTTAGCACAGTTGTTTCGCAGCAAGAAGGTTGCCGGTTTGCTACCTGGTGAGGACACCCAGGATCCTTCTGCATGGATTTGCATGTTCTCCCCGTGCAGTGTGGGTTCTCTCCGGGTTCTCCGGCTTCCTCCCACACAGTCCAAAAACATGTTGAGGTCAATTGGTGATTCTAAATTGTCCGTAGGTGTGAATGTGAGTGTGCTTGGTTGTCTGTCTCTAAGTGTAGCCCTGTGATAGACTGGTGACCTGTCCAGGGTGTTCCCTGCCTTCGCCCTAAGTCAGCTGGGATAGGCTCCAGCCCCCCCGTGACCCCAGTGAGGATTAAGTGGATGGATGGATGGATGGAGGGATGTATTTTATGTATATTGTGATATCAATATACAATTGAGAAGATATAAACTTTATCTGACAGGAATAAATCACATTGCTATAATCATTTCGTGAGAAGAGGTAAAAATATATTTTATTTGAACTTTATGGGCAACAGTGTATGTGTACTCCAATTTAAGGCTTCCTGAATGCATTTTTGATAAACTTAATTTCAGAAAAAACAAGTTTCTGTCTGTCTGTCTGTGGGTGGACACTGACGTCAGCTGCACGGAAATTCTTGTGCTACCGAAATCATGACGTTGACCAAAATCATGCACTTGTGTCAGCAGCGCCTTACCAACGTTACACGTACCACTAATTTGTTTGACCATTTAAATCAGCACCACAACTCTCTGCATGACAAGTGCAAACCCAAATCTGAATGGCATCCAAAGTTAAAAACTAGTTTGGATGTTTTTGCCAGTGCCAGCTTCCAAACGGCAGAAAGAAATCAGCGATGCGATAACTATTCATCTCACAAAAGACATGATACCAATTAACAGTAACAGAGCAGTGTTTTTCAAACGTGCTATGTAAAACCATCCCACACCAATTTCTCTCAAGTTGCCCTCCCAGAGCTGGATGAAAAGTTGAAACAGAGCTGTCACATGTGGATTATTATGCTGCTACAGATTTGTGATCCAGCAAGAGAACAGAGTTCAACACAAGTCTGACCGTCCACTTTATTAATGAGGACTTCCAGCTGAAAATTCGCTGTTTGCAAACTGCTGGATGATCACACAAGTGAGAGCATCGCAGCAGGGATGAGAGAGTGTTGGCTGCTCCAAGCCTTGATGAGAGATGTCACGTCAGTAAAACAAAAGACAGTGCAGCGAACATAATGAAGGCTACTGCTCTGAATAAGTGGACCAGACTGCAGTATTTTGGCAACAGACTGCATCTGGGAGTTGTTAAGTTACACCCATGCTATATTCAATGAGTTGTTTTTTATGCTGCAGAAAAACAAATATGTCAGTTTTTTCCAAAATCCAATGCAGTCTGACATTAGATATTTAAAACATCCTCTGTAATTATTTCCTTATTATTTTCTCCAGTCATTCACGTGCAACGAGCTGATATTAGAAAAGATCTCCTCTGCACACATGTACATCTGGTATCTTGTCCTGAATCTGTCACAATTTAAAATTAATTCTTTGTCAATTTTTCTATTTCGGTTAAGAGACAAAAAGCCAACAGTAATCTTCAATGCCATCAGGGTTTGCAGCCAGCTGCAGCACTGCTGAAAATGAATTGGATATTCGAAGACTTTTTTTAAAATCCAGCACGGTAATCTTTTTGAATAGTGATGCGTAGATCAGTTCTTAAATCCCTAAACATTCACACCTGTTTTTTGAAAGCTTGAATCTATATTATTCCTTGCACTCTTACATAGAGAATAGTGTGGAGCACATAGTCATTCAACAAGTATGTGCCCCTATACATGTAGATGTACACACTGTTATCAAAGTAGGGAGTTGTTGTTTGGTATTGGCATCTGAAAATGGTTTCTATTGAAGTGTTTCTAAACCATACAGTTTCTCGAATTGTATTCAGAACAGGTTGATGCTATTGAAAACACAGCAGCAGAATATCAAGATGTAAAGGAGTTAATCTGAGTTAATGCATTGCTGTAGCAGCCAGTCAACACCAAAATGGTCAAAATGGTCTGCACTTAATAGTGCTTTTCTACCTCGGTGTTACTCAAAGCGCTTTACAATGCGTTTCTCATTCACTCATTCACACACACAGAGCTGCCTGCCATTGGGAGCAACTTTAGGTTCAATGTCTTGCCCAAGGACACTTCGACTGTGGAGGGGCCAGGAATCAAACCTTGCGATCAGAGGACAACTGCCCTGCCACCTGAGCCACAGCTGCCCAGTGTTCTTTACATTATATCCACATTACATTTGTTTTAGAAATGCCTCACCCCAATAAATGTAAATGATGTTTTCTAATAAATGAGAAACATTTACAGCAATATAACAAATTGAAGAAGATTTGTAAAAGATGCAGATTTACCATCTTCTTTCTGTGACACACTCGGTTTCCGATTTATAGGCATGAAAAAGATTTGTCCCAAGGTTTCACCTAAAAATATACACTAATCAATATAACATGAAAATATCAGCTATAAGAGTTCCAGTTGTTGTTGTATGTCTTTTTTGTCATAATTTTAAAGCAAATGTGTACGGAAAGCATTGCTGAAGACTGAGAGTCAATACTTTAAAAGCAAAATGTATTTTTATTGAAGTCAGTTCTTATAAATGTATTATATAATAATTACATAAGACAAACTCCAGGTAATATTTTATAGCTTGAATTATTTTCAGATGTTTTCAGTGACTGAGCTCCCAACATGCCATGAATCAACTCCTCCAGCAGTAATCTCCAGACTTGTACGTACTGTCTGAGCACCTGCACTGCCTGAACTTGCACAGATAAATTAGTGACGACAATAAACAGCTTCAGTCGCAGGTGCATCAACTGTGCTATTTGAATTTCCTCCCCAAGGCACTTTGAACAAATGCTGACTTTCGGAGTTTGGTCTTTTGTCAATCTGACTTTCCAGCGAGCTGAGGGCTGTTAACTGGGACTTCAGAGAACACCAGCACAGACAGCCTTCTATTCAGCCAGCTATTGGTAATCCTGGTGATTCAATCAGGGGCACAATTGGAAGCCATTATTCATAAGGGCTTTACTGTTTACTGGAGTCCGTTAGAGTTGCGTGACGGGGTTCTGCTGTTCTACATTTAACACCTGCACACACTGCTAGGGTTTGTATACAACTCATGGAATTACATTTCTGAAAAGGACAAATGAAATTTTATTTTATTTTTTTTTATACCATCTCAGCTGTTTAGTTAAATGTGATAAACAGAAATTTTGAGCAGGAAAACTCCACTGTAACTTTGGAACCTTGACTTTTCTTTATGTTGAAAACAGAAGTTTGAGGAAGTGAAAGCACTTCATGACAAATAAATAAATAAACTCAAGTAAGCAGGCAGCCTCAGTCGCCTTCGGGTCCACATTTGCAACGTCAACCTCAGCTCACCTACTCTGGCTGATCAAAGCTACTCCACGCCTTCATCAGCAGCCGGTGTAAAGACCAAAATAAATAAATAAATAAAAAATAAGGAATGGCAATATGGCTTTGGTTATGCAACCCATTTGAACCAGACCTCCAACCCATTCTCCAAACAAACACAGCTTGCCTTTGGTCTTTATTTCGCTGTCACTGATACATATTTCATAAGGGAATTCAATGTCTTCCTTTGATTCTTTGCCACTTTGGTGCTGCTGTCTAGAAATCCATTAGCTCCCATTATCATCTCTACAGTCTTTATTACAGATAACGAGAAGACTCTAATATAGTGTGTGTGGGTCCTTGTCCTATACATGTTTTTAACAAGTATAATAAACCACGAAATTAATAGTATTCTTTGAGGGACCAGAAAAACGTGATCAATGCGATGTCATGATGAAGTAATTTTTTGTCTTACAGCCAAAAATCCGAAAATATATAACCAGTTTGTAATGTTTTTCTTTTTTTCTTTTTTGAAACATTTGTAAAAGGAGACATCTGATGTTTGAACACAACCACAAAGAAAATGTGTTTTTTCTTCTTCCAACAAAAACAACAATAGCTGTAACATTCTTTTGTAGCCTCAGAAGCTAGTACTGCCCTCTTAACACAAAACACTTGTTGTAGGCATTTTGCATTATTGTCAATCCTTCTCTGACATGAACTTGCTGACATCTTTGACCATTCTCTCTGCCAAATTTCTTTAGCTGCAAGGAGCTTGATGATCTTCTCTACTGGCCGTCTCAAATGCCCCCACAATATTTCAATATTATTGAAATCTGGACTTAACCAGGTCATTCCATAACCCTACATTTCTTTTTTTTTTTTTTTTTTTTTTTTTTTTAACTATTCCTTGTTGGATTTTTTAAGAGTGCTTGGACTGTTGAAAAGTCCACCTTCAGTTCTGCACCTTTCAGACAGATGGCTTCACATTTTTTCAAGCACTCTTTGATGTGATGCATAATTCATGGGTGAATCAATGACTGCTAGCTGCTCAGTGCCCGAGGCAGCAAAGAAACCCAAATCCATAACATTTCCAGCACCATGTTTAACAATTGGTGTGAGGTTCTTCCCCTGAAAAAGTGCCTACCAAAAATGTCAAAAAACTCTTATCTTTGATTCATCTGTCCAGAGTACCTCATATGTTCTTGAAAACTTCTTCTTGCATCAAAAGGTCTTCTATTGGGCCAGATGTGCTGGGCAAATTGGCAGTGTTGAAATATGCACCATCTGTAATGATTAATTTCACATAATTCTGACATTTTTAGAATTTCCTTGCCCGCTTCTAAGGAGTCCACAACAGACCCTAGATGTCAGAAGTTTAAATAACACAGGTTCCAGCTGTCACTCCCTGAGGACGTTCTAATCATTGACGCCAAATCTGGAGTCCTGATTCAAATTTTATGGACTTGAAGGTGTGATAATTTTTTTTGTCCAAATATGTCTGAGAAGCTATACTTACTTTTTCATACGACTACATACGCCCTCATCAAACAGGTCAAGAAACAATCAAATTTTCTTCACCCCTGCCAATATAAAACTCTATCAGAACAGGCCACTTTCAGCACCACAACGCCTGGCCTTAACTCTGGGAGTACTGGTGCTATGCTCTGCCTCATGATGCTGAGTGACAGATGTACAAAACTATGCTCTGTCACTGACTAATTACTTTGTTCCATACAAAAAGACAAAACCCTAAGAACCGAAGTCTGATTCTGTGGATCTAACTCTGCAGCTAACTGTGTGGGACAGTCCTGCCTGGTCACGAATGGGTGGGAAGTCACATTATGCTAAATGAGCAGCAAAGGGAGAGATGCTGAGGGAAAATGGCCATAGAGAGGAAGATGAAGCAGGCAAAGCACACTTCAGTGAGTGTAAAATCATCCCACTTCAGAACACAAGGAGACTTAATGGACAGTAGTTGTGTTAAGCTGAGAGTTCTTATTTGAACTGGTTTATACTTCATTGCTGTAACATGGCAGTTCACTCCTTTTCTCAGTTTGCTATAATGGATAAAGTGAAATGTGGTATCCTGTAGCATCATCCATAAAACAACATATATATGTAACATATTTTAACTAGCGGCGAAACGTCATATTCAAGCCAAGTTTGTTTAACATTCAGTAGTAGCAATAGACTTACAAATAGGAAGTAAACGCTGCCTTAACAATACACTGACTGTAGAATAATAACGTTTTTCTCTAGATTGGTTCCCTATGGGCATCGCTTTCACTTTGTAATTCTGCCTTTCACCATGTATGAAACTGAAGGCTTGATTTATGGCACAATGGAAGTGTGTCTAAAATAGAACAACCACAACAAGACTAGGACAATGCATTTGTTTTCTTGAGTGGTGAGTGAGGGGGGGCGACAGTTGTTTATGCATTTGCAGATTATTCCTTTGTCGGTAGCAAACTTTTGAATGCAGAACATTCCCTTCTAATGCTGTCTATTGTATAATTGCTACATTTATTTCAGTATGATCTAATTACCTCTTCCACCACTACAAAAACTGCTGTTTTGAGAAACTGATGGTGTTAAGTCCTTTCGCGTATACTTGAGCACGGCCAGAGTATAAAAGCACTCTGACACAACTTATTTTGGTATTTGATGTGGTTTTGGTTTGCAATATTTTGAATTATCAGTCCTTTCAAAAAATAAAGATAGTAGCAGATAAGTGACAGCACACACTCAACTGCAGACAAAGGAACACAAGCCTGCAGTGTGAGAGTGATGATATTCAGAAAACACTAAACTGGAGCAAATATTTTGCTCATACAGAAACAAAAAACAGTAACTGGTGTGCATTAAGTATTACAGACAGTAAATCAAATATCAGGTGTTATCTGTATACAAAAAGCCCATTAGCTTCACTACTATAATTGAAAGGCTATGTTTTCTGTCTTCATGTGGGGACACACACAGTTTCCTCTTCATCTGATCTGACAGAGTTGACAGAGTTCAAGCCTCTGGTTAGACATTTTATTACTTATGTAATTTCTTTGAATTTGCCCACATTTGAGCTTTTTTGACACAGCACAGTTTTATTTAAGTGCTTTCCCTCCACATTTTCTGCCTTGTGAGATTTTCTTTTTATTTGAATACATGATTTAATATAACAAAGCTGATGATTCTTAAAAAACTATTCAGCCTAAGTGGGATCATTTTGAATAAAAAAACATTGCATTTATGAGTTTGAATGTGCATCACTGTGTGCTGGCTTTATTTATTCATGTAACTGAATAATATTCTTAAGTTCTTAACATAAAAATAATAAATTTTAAAAAAAAGCTTTCATCCTTACTGGAATTCATGAAATACTGCAGCTTTACACCGCCGCTACGGATTTAATAAAGGTGATACAAGCAGCAACTATTTCAAATAACAAATTGGCATAAAAAGCAGCCAAACTCATAAAAACAAACTTCTCTGGTTTAGTAGTTGTCTTTGGCTTCAGTCCAGCCACAATTTGGATGAACTGCCCAGTATCGTGTGAGTGGCTGTACGACTAGTACTGGTAATCTGCTCTCTGACAGCCGGAAACTAAACCTCCACAACACATGCGGTTCACACATATGTGACACGCTGAAAAGGAGTGAAGCTTTTCTCTTTGAGCTTTTTGTACAAAGGATTTTTTTTTGCTAAAAAATGGTCTGAATGTGGTTTTGAACCTCTCTCAAAGGAAGTCAAAATGAGAAACCAAATCAAACACGGGGGGTAAAAGGGAATCGTTAGATGACTCATGAGAGGAAGTGCAGAGGATTGAAATACCCCCAACAGCTACAGTTTCATCTACTGTCACACTGAGGCTTTGTTTAAAAAATGTTACTAGACAAAATGGCTCCAAACTTAGAATACAGTTAAAGCACAGAACATGATGTGAACCTGCAATATCCAACATTGCTGTGTATCACCTTAAGGCTGCATAAAATTACCGGTTTTCATATGTAAATCCTACCGCTGCATACATGGTGCTAAACTTAAATGTCCCAGGAGTCCATAGTCATGCTCCAGGCCTCTACTTCTTCATTCCCAGTTTCTTTTCTTTTTTTCTTCCTGCGAACAAGGTTGACCCTCTCCCTCCATTTGATGAAGTATCAGAAACTGTTTAACAAGAGCTCCTGATTGTTCTTCAAAAACATCTATTATTCTCTAATCTATTAGATCTATTATTCTAAAATATTAATCTGAATTATTTACACTGTGCTCTTTGATATGTACTTCAAAAAACTCAAAAAGTGGAATTAGCCATCACACTCTGATCCCAGATCAAATCTAAGCTGGTTTACCCTGAAGTTTTATACAGTCAACCCAGGCACAAGCTTGAAACATCTGAGTGTGGTTGGTGTTGCTTGAAATGTTTGCAAAGGGGAAAAAAATGTAAAAAAAATAAATAAATATATATATATATATATATTTGTGTGACAGTTTTAATATAAAGCCTGTGTTTCCTTCTATTCAAAGAGTCCAACATTCTACGAAGCAAGCAGCCGAAGAAGAACTTGTCAAAAAAACACAGTATAATGAGTTGGAAAGTTTGATTGAATCACAAACAACCTGATCAAACAATAAGTAAAAAGTCTCAATTGGTGCTGAACAATTATTTGGAAACGACTTGAAATTGCAATTATAAACAATGCAAAAAAACAAATCCCAAAGGCTTCAATTCAGGCTGTAAATTATAGTGTCTTAAACAAGGTTTTAACTGCCATGTCAGGGCATTTGCATGTTCGTAAAATTGTAACCACAATATCTGTAAGAAAATTTTTAGACATTTTCCCCAAATCCCACCCCAAACTGACATCCACTACCAGAATTCAGTAATGTCACTATTCTGTCACTGGAAGCAATAAAACAAGAACCCAGAACTAAGACACTAACACGTACATGTGGTGAGATGATGAGCTTATTGTGTTGTATTATAAAACCACAGCAGGAATCTAACAATTTATTAAAGCAGCAATTACACTATATTAAGTGCAGATGAGACCCTAAACATGGCAAGCACAGATTAAACTGTATGTACATCGCCATAGCTCTCAAACAGGCAGACATGCAGAGAGAAAATCATCAGCATTTAGTTCTAACACAACCTAATATTACTTACGGGTGCAATTTTTGTTTCATCATGGTGAAGCTGAGTTAATATTAGTAATTTACTGTCAGATATTCAAAGCAACCAAAGATAATTATCCAATTTTCCAAAGTATTAAAGTATCAAGCTGATGTTCTAAAGCTACATTTTAAGCCATTAGAATTGTAAATAAGGTTTATTTAATCATTTTGCCTTTAATAACAGACAAAATGTACATTTTTATTAACATTGTATTCAATTTTGCCTTCACTTCAACATCTTAGTCAGATTGAAGATGCAGGAAGTTTTACAATTCAATACATAACAGATGACAAGAGAAACTTTTCCATCTGGAGTCTGTAAGTATAATTCCTACTGTCCATTAGCATAAAATGAATACATCAACAGGGGTCCTCACAAGTGTTGGCAGCTATTAGAGGCTGACGACAGCTACGTACAGTAATGCACCGTAAGTTGTAAATGGCCTCGTCAAATGAAAATGGAGGTAAAATTGGAAGGAAATACATTACAGCAGAATCTGCAAATTGAAAGGAAATGACTTTCCCACAGACTGAACTGACTAACAAATGATTCCGGTCGGGTTCTCGAGATCTCTTAAGTTAGGAAAAAGTTCAGGCTCTAAAAGTAACTGCAACAACTTCAACAACAGCTGCTGGCATTCAAGGTGAACTCAATTAAAACACGCTGGGTGCCTGACTACAACTGATTCTGTCTTCCTGAAGTAGAAGAAAACCTTATGTTGAGCATATGGGGCTGAATATTACACCCACAGCCCGAAACCCCTCCTCCTCAGCTCGCTCTTATAATAAACATGATATTCAAGATTTGCATCACAATGCTCAGTGAACCAACTAAGCACTTGACAGGCACATTGATGCATCTCCCAGTGTATGAATATACAGTCTGGATCCATGCCTGGAGTGTTTCGACTCCTTCCTGTGCTAATCTTGGTGTCGTTGTTAAGCATGCTGTAAGCACGGTCCGCTCTTTCTACTCATTCAGCCAGGCAGGAAGGCTGTTCAGGTAACTCAGGTAACTCAGCCATTCAGTCACCGCGCTGACATTAAGATTTCTCCTCACAGCAGCCGAGCATAGACCTGAGCTCAGATCACAGGATCGCCGGAGCAGCCTTCATTCTCCGAAGCTTACGCCTCATATCATTTGTGTCACAGCAGAGCTCAGTGGCTGCCCAACAGAGTCCAGCTGCCCAGACATTCCTGACCTGACTACCTCCAAAAATCAACATGGTAAGACACTGGGGGGAAAGGCACGGTCAAGAGGCAGGCCAACAATTATTTGTGGCATTTGTCTAACCTTTCACGGATAATTCAAGTGAGTGGCTGCCCAGACTACCTTAATGGAAGCTGCATCAGTGTCTCCATGCAGCTGAAAGTTCAGTGCATCTTACGGCAGGAATGTCCTATTTTTATTAAGGAAAAGAAGTCATTTAATGTGTCTCTAAACATTTTCTGGTGCAGAGTGAAGTTATCAAACCCGAGCAGAAACATCTGGAAAATAAATCAGATTTTAGAATGATTCTGAATGTCTTCCTGGGACAGACGTTTTCATCTTGCCTACATAAATGTCTGTGTTAACTGTGGCAAGGCAACAGAAATAAGCCTGCATGTAATTCCATTCACAAAGTGTGAGGGATTAGAGCTTTTTTAGGTTTACGTTCTGCCTGAGCGCACACGGCCTCTCCATCCTTTAAAGAAAAATGACTTTATTTAAATTACTTGTACAGTATAAATGAATGTAAAGTATGAATCATTTTATTTTGGAGTCGAGTCATTTTTCAGCATGCAGCCTCTTTGTTGGCTGTAGCCGGGCTTCTGCTTCATGCTCTCATTCAGATCTGGGCTCTGCTCGGTATTAGCACACAGCGCAGCGTAACCTTTATGGCCACAGAGTGCAAATAGTGCACTTGGATAAAGTGGCTGTTATTGTGCTCAATGCGTCACTGGACAAATGAAAGTGTGGGTTTCCTATCTGAGTGTAAATACCTATTTATTCATAATTGTCACTAAACAACAGTTAATAATGGATTTTACAATTTCAAGATACACATTCATGGTTTCCATGTATAAACAGCCTGCAACTGTTTTTTGTTTTGCTGATACAGAGCATAGCAGTACCTTCACCGACACAGCAAAGACTGCAGAAAGGTGCAGAGAAAATCCAAAATTATTTTCTACCCCTGAAAACACCAAATATGAACAACGCAGTTTATTGTATGTTGTGCACAAAAGCTGTCAACACAACATGGACAGGGTTAAAAACGATTATATGCACAGAAATAGCAGAAGGAACGCGTTTCAATCTCATCACTGGTTCTTGTTTTGCTTGAAAAAAAAAAATCCAGTGGCAATTTAGCATGTGATGAACCTGAAACACACACAGAACTGTGGAACAGCAAAATACTGCCGGCTGTTCCGTGATGGATTGTGTGAGGTTGGCTCTATCTTCTCCGCTCTTCCGTTGGCTTTTTCTTTGTCACACACTTTTGAACCAGCGGGTGACTATCACAATATTATTGCGGGGTAATCAGGAATTTCCTACTTCACAAATGTCTTTTAGGCAAACACTGTGGATGAGGAGCAGTCAGGAGCAGCATCTCCTGCAGGACATAAGCAGTCAATTTCCTTTTCTTAATGGCACTGATGAAGTGTCCTACTAACTGTTGTGGGGATCAAACCTGCTTCTGTGTCTAATTAAAGGCATCACTGTTGCTCCAGAAAAATGCCTTGTTAAACTAAAAAGTATTTTTAGCACAAAAGTGAGTTTTTCCACAGTAGTCAGAGACTTTTCTACTGCACGTCTTTTCAATCTGTCAGTGGAAATGAATTCATTCCAAATAACAGTGGTTTTGCAGAGTGCTCTGGTAACAAGCTGTGGCTCATAGTGGGAGACTCGCCCCTCGGTGACCCCTAATGAGCCAGCAGCCTCCTGCCAGAGGAAGCCCAGGCTGCTGCACTTGTAATGAGCTGCTGTTTTTGCTACAGGCCCTTCAGATGAGCCATGGAGCTGTCATTCCCTCCGCAGGACATGAGCGGCTCCGGCAGACGATGCAATTCTTTGGCGACTTTAAGGACAATGCGTGCCTTTGGTGATGCTGTACTGTTACAGTTTGACTTCGGCGCTCATTCCAGATGTTCATTTCATGTTTTTTTCTTTTCTTACACTGCGGATACCACAGTTTGGAAAGAAGCTGTTTGTGTTTGAAGAAGAGCCACCACCAAGTGCTTGTGTGTAGCTGCTGCTCAGAAGTGTTGCTCTTTTCTTGTGCTGATCTTCTGAGAACTAGTGTCACCTGGTGACTGAGAGCAGGCCGTAGAGGGGACTTGTGTTAATTTTACGGGATATGGACTGTTTTGGTAGACCAGAGAGCTGCAACTAACGAATATTTCATTGATAACATACTGAATGCATCTTCAATCAAACAATTACTTCTGATGAAATATGTGAAAGCCCAAGATTACTTTTCCTATATTCCATGTTTTGGCAAATCAGTAGTGCAAAACTTTAAGGTATTACATTTATAAGAATGAAAAACAGCAAACCATCTGATTTGTATAGTGAATTTGCATATATGTACACTTCCAAAAAATAATTTAAAATGTGCATTAATTTTTCTATTTTTTTTTAGATGACTAGTCACTTTGGCAACAGTTCGCCAAAAGCAAACATGATATTATGATGCTGTAATAAAGATTTAACTACTTGGATTCACACTGTGACCTCACATGTCACACAAATATAACTGGCTGCGATTTATTAAGCAAAGCTTTCATATATGTTAACAAAGCCTCCTGAAAGTCAGTTAAAGGTATGCTCTCTTTCCCTGTGCTGCTGCCTGGGTGCTGGTCTGGACTCAGATTGGATGCATGCTCTCCCACTGTGACTTATTGCATTTTTGATGTTATCAGACACGCAGCCCCACATGCTGAGACACCTGAGCAGCGAGGGAGGCAGAAAGTTAGGACTTGCTTTCCTATCTCGGTGTCACGCTGCGCAGAGCTCGATTAGAAAGTCGAACCAGGGTGCTGGTGCAGGTACCAGTGGAACCACGTGGTCTCACCTGCGAGTCCTTAAGCGAACATCACCTCCACTCAGCGAGCCAACAACATCCCACAAACATGACATCTGCACTCACCTGCACATCAGAAGACACGGCGAGGCTCCGGCTGTCAGCGAGGTGGACGTGTGAAGAAAACGATCTCTTTATCTTCCTCTTTCTCGCCTCCTGACGGTTAGATCTGCGCGGTTACCGGGTCCGACGCGCTTCACGATCGCGAACGACACCGAGCAGGCGGGCAGGGACCGTTGGAGATGTCTGTAGCTGCACCGACGCACCTCCGCGGGATTTGTTTCACCCCCCACCCCCCCGCCCTTCTCTCACGTCTAGCTCTGCTCGTTGCTCTCAGAGAACTTTACGAATTTCATGGGGTATTTCTTGCTGTCGAATTTGTTACCACATCCCTAAGGTACGGCGACTCCTGACGCTGCGCTCCGGTCTGCTCTCTGCTCTGCTCCTCCAGGCAGCGGGCGGGCAGGGGGGCGGTGCGTCGGGGTTCGTGCGCTCCAGCGGTGCATGCGTGGACGGTCCTGGATTCACCTGTCATCACAAGACAGAGTGCATCCTATTTAAAATACAGCCGTAGATGAGACATGGCTCAAAGGCTGTAACCCTCAAACCCAGGGGCGCTGAGAGGATTGGAGCGGATCTGTGCTCCAACAGGGGCGCGCATCTCTCCAAGGCCCTCCTCTGGGAGGAGATAAACAAATAAAAGCAATTATTGTTTAAATCATCTAGATGTTGTTGGATGTTCCAGGTTTTTGGGGGGGAGGAAATATCTGACAAATCTCTAAAGTTACAGCAAGACTGGCAAAACTTTTATGTCAAAAATAAAAAAATAAAAAAAATAAAAAATCAATTCAGACCTAATAGAGGTCTGGAGGACTTAATAGAGGTTTCTTCCCATGGAGCCTTTCAAAAGCTTTTGTTGCTTTTCTGTACTGTCCAAGAGGAGCTAACAGAGAGAGTGAAATTGAACCAACCCTTATTTTGACAGGGACCTCTAAGAAGCCTCTTGGAGACGCTGAACCCCAGATTAGGGAGCACCATGGCCAAGCAGTTTCATTTGCTCTTTATTTCTGCTGTGAGAAAGCATGCTTATATCTCAGTGAGACCGCCTGTTGCCGGTAAATACAAGACATAATGAAGTGAATTGCAAAGAAAAGAAGATGGAAAACCACAGGTGGAAATTTAATTATGTACATTTTTTTTAATGCAACATTATATAAAATTTAAGAGCCAAATAGTGGACATTTTTCTTCCTCAGCTTGTAGTTACTTTGTAGACAAGGACTTACATGCATATAAAGCTTCACTTAGATGTTATAAATCATAATGCATTATAATACATTCAATAACCCAGCATCTTGTAAAATAAATAAAATCAATGTCAGTTTCACCGTCGGAACAGCTTTAAATACTGCATGAACATGAACGCATTTTTAATAGCAAGCCATTAATGAAAATGTACATTCTGGGAAAAAAAGAAGAAAAAAACTGCATCATAAATGCTTTTACTTGTAATGGAGGTACATTTTGCTGCTCTTACTTTGTTGTGTTTCTTAAATGGAGCACATGCTGTATTCACATATACATACATATATTTCATCAATAGGCTGTTTGTGAGTATGCACAAATGATCCAGGGAAGTAGAAGTAATGGAGGGACAGTAATGACTAATCTGTATAACCAGAGAATTAATCCTCCATAAAATCTGACTCTGATATGGTGAACATGAATGCCAAGACATTAATCTGTGGAGAAAGATGTGGCGTGAAAAAATATCAGTCTGTTTCTAATAGTGGGCCCATTAAGTCATGCTGATTGGAAAATTTCTGCGAAAATGACATCACACCAGTGAGCACAGTCACTTAGAGAGAAAACCGAGGACACCAGCTCTGCTCCAGTTGGGGTCATATTTGGGCTAAGCTGTTTATATGCATATTCATATTCACATCACAAATACCCCAGCATACATAATTAAGCTGAACACTTTGGATATTATTGTGGAAAGAGAACTTAGTGTGACCACAAAATAACATTAAATAGGATATCCTGGGCAATATGAGCCGATCCGCGCACATAATCGTGATGGGAGCTTAAACCAGATGGGAAATGGTGTTTTCATGTCCCAGGTGGAAATGTTGAGCCTCCTGAATAACACTGGGATGTAAATGTGCACAAAAAATGCCTTCAATGTAACATTTAGCTGCATGTCACTGTTGATGTAATTGTTTATTTTTGGCGCCGATGAAACACAATGCAAGCAAAAGCAGCATTGCTCAGTACAGTGTATTACATTAAATTTGTCTTCATCAGTCACATCAGGGTCGCAACTGGTAGAAACGTAGTGGAACGTTTAGCTTGATGGCAGCGCGGGCCTGAATATTTGGGCTGTTGGAGAGAGTTCATTCATATATTCATAATCCCACTTATTCCCAGCAGACCTTTTGGTGAAAAATGGGATGCATTTACTTAAGAACTGAACTGCACTTCAGTACATTCTGGCACTATTTCCACTTTACTAGAGTTACTCCACTGTATGTCAAAAACAGATGATGACTGCAGTATATTTGTCATATACAATCATTTGACTGATCATTGAACTGTTGTTACCTGAGGTAAAAATTAAAATTGCTTTAATCATTTAAAAACATATCAAGTACATTAAAATCAATACATATATTACTGTGAAAAGAACATACACGCCACTTTATGCAGATTGTTAATGGCGATCATAATTCAAACATAAAAGAATACAGATCTATTGCTTCATCATACTTAATAAATACAGTAAGGACACAAGTTACCAATGTAGCCTATACTTTCTACACAAGATAATCAATAAGTTAAACAGTCCATAGCTATTTATGCACCACGATGTAAATCACTCAAAAACAGCAAATATATATATTTAACCATCAGCAGTGATTTCCCCAAACCAACTCAGTGCTTTTTAGCCAAGCAACAAACTAGACTAACCAAATGACCCACTGAGTGGCACAAGTCCAGGTCACGTGTTAAATATCGGTGATATATTTACTTTTTCACAAATACAAAAAACTTGTTTCACTTTAAAGTTTGCAGTTTTACTTTTTGCTATAATCACCAGTATTCATTTTGCATCTCCTGAACCAAACCTTGTTGACGCAGAAAAGGTTTTTGATGGTCAAGAATTACAAAGATACTGCATACAATTGTATAAACTTCTAAGGTGAATAAAGAAGAAATAAAGAAGGACATCACAGTATCTGAGAACTCTGTGGCATCAATGTTGTATAGAGTTTTCAAAGCTTATCCCTTTATTCCTCAGCGCTGACATTGTAGTGACTGTAAGGAAAGGAACAACACTCAACACGACCTTCTCAGCTTCAAAAGAATTTGTCCAACACAAACAGAAACATCTGATTGTTTTGTTGCTGCTGTTGAACCTATTTTCCTCCATCTCCTTCACTGTCTCCTCCACACTGACAAAGAGCTGCACACTTAAAGGAGGCTTCTTTGCATTTGCTGTGCCCCCTGGCAGTTTTTCTTGCTGCTACAACTTGAGAGTTCATGAATAGACTGGCTTGCTTGTGAAATAGTTGATCACGAGTCTTTAGGGTCCAAAAAAAACACAAGTGGTAGTCGAGGTTTCCATGTAGTTCTTGGTCAGAAAGCAAAGGGCACTGGCTTTTTTTTTCCAACCACTATCAGAAAACCTTTCCATCAGTCAAAATTGCCTCTTTGGTCTTGTTGATATCCAAACAATGCTGTAAGTTGTAACTTACTCAATGTTCTATCATCTCAGTCATATAGCTTATATTAGAACTACGCTTTGTCGTTCAGCTGCACTCGTTGATTTAGGGGCACCACCTCAGTTTACTGAGGAATTATTTTAAATGAAATCTCAAAGACACTTTATTTGAAATTACGCTGATCATTCTGTTATCTGAAAGCCGTCAGCTCTGATTAAGTTGACCTCAGTTCCCACACAAAGAAAGACACGAAATTACTATTAAAATACATGTGAACTTTAAACAATGAAATCAGAGTGTGTGGAGTGGACATGTTATCAGATTACCCACTCAAATAATGAGGGTTATGGTGAGAGCAGGATGGCTAATAAACCATCTAATGGTAGTGATTAATCATTTGGTTCATGATCAATACGCTTGTGAGCTGTTAAATAGCTACAACATCAACCCGATCAGGAGCAGATAGAAAGGTTGGCTTTGCCTACTTTGTGCAGCGCTGATGGAACGGAGTCTCCTTTGGCTGGAACAGTTGTTGGTGAAAAGGCCCTCCTTTACGACGTCTCCAAGCTGTTTCCTCCTGAAGCATCGTGAGGTTGCCTGGCAACAAGTTCTGCCATGTAGCTCAGAGGCACAGTGTTGAAGGCTGTCAGCAGTTTCCAACATTGGCACACAGTGGTGGTTCTGGTGGTAGGCAGCCGGTGTACGGCCCGCAGTGTGTGCGCTCCTCAGAGTTGATGAAAAAAATGATTTCACTACTAACAGTGGCTCTCGTTGTGCTTTCGGTCACGTTTGGTCTTAGCCGAAGAACACAAAAAGGTTTTGGAAAACTAAGAGTGAAGGTGCGGTGTAATTGGTTTGTTACCAAAAATCTAATTTCTACTGATTCTTGTCAGTTTGCTTTGACAGAATCAAGCGTGTAAATTAGACATTTAAATGAAGGTGAGCACTGTCTTAACAAAACAAAGTCAAAACTAAAACTAAGAACTACAAAAATGAAGATGAACTACAAAAATGAAGATATGTAAAAAGAAAGAAAAACGTGGACAAAGAAACATAACAAGAGACTAAGAAACAAAAGAAATGAGAGGGAAGAGAGACGGAGAAGAGAAAGAAAAATCAAGAGAGGAAGTAAGCACAAGAGAGAGAACGAAAGCAGTTTCCTACTTTTATCCTCTTGATCCAGGGGGGCCTGTATGGAAGGTGTGGAGAGGATTTTGCCACAACTTTTGGTAACTTAACCCTCCTCTCTTCGTTATGAAGAGGAGAGAAAGCTGCATTTCTTAACTTAAATTAAGAAAATGCACTATATATGGGAACGTGATAAATCCGTCTCTCACCGTGACCCATGAGCATGAAATGAAATAACAGCACAGTGACATACATCATGAAGAATAGCCTAGGCTATGCAACGAAAATAAGAATGTGATATAAACTGTTACAAATAAGGAATGTATGTCAGCATATGGAAACATAACACATGGGGCGAAACATTGATTTCTACATGACTGATTGTATCTATGATTAAACATTAATACATTAAATCAGCGGTAAGATTAGTTTTAATGGTGATGTCTTCCTGACCTCAGCGGACCATTTACTGTCGTTAGATGGCACTGTTGGTCCGTGACATTTGCATGAATATTTCTGTAAAAAGTTATGTTGGTCCTCATACCACCTACAGATGTGATTCTTGGATAAGTGATCCAAGGACTTCTTATTGAGATTCTACAATTCTACAATTTCATTTAGCAGACGCTTTTATCCAAAGCAACGTACATCTGAGAGCAGATACAACACAAGCAAGGATCTAGTCAGGAGAAAACAATCTCGATAAGTGCCATAGAACAAATGCAGTTATAAACACACCAAAGAGAGATTGGGAAAACAGTTATTTAGCCTGTCTACATATAAATGTTAAAGTGTGATACAGGTTCTGTCACTGGTATGCAGCATCAGTTTTATGACTGATCCTTTTCAGCTTCCCTTCTTCTGCATGCTGGGATCACAGTTGGTGAGAGTGGGGGAGAGTATCCATAGAAAGAAGAAGCAGGACTGTTCACACCTCAATGAGAGCCACTGTGCCTTTGAAGTTATTTCCGAAGTGTTAGTGTCCCACTTGTTGTTTCATGCCTCTGCAGTGGGTATGAGCATCCATGCTGTAAGAAAATGTATGCATTACCATTTTTCCAGTGGCATACCAACACTGAAGTTGATCACAACAGGCTCCTGCTGTAATTCTCTTCTGTGACTTTAATGGTGGTTCTCCCTGAGAATTAGTGGGTTTTCTCGTTCTGTACAGTGTCCAAGGTGGCAGTTTTATGGTAGGAGTATATCCAGAACTTCAACAAAAACAGTGCTTGTTACCTGGTGTGTCCCCTTTGTTGGCATTCCAGAGAAAATCAAGTGGTGTCCGCTACAATCATGAGAAACAGATCAAATGTTTGATTCAAGCTGCTTTAAGAAATGAATTATATTTGGAACAGAACTTTTCTTTTCACTTGTATCAATGAAAAGTGTGTAACGATAGGAAATGTAGAGCATGTGCCCACTCTGATCTTTGTATTACGGT
Source organism: Stegastes partitus (assembly GCF_000690725.1). Lineage (NCBI taxonomy): Eukaryota > Metazoa > Chordata > Actinopteri > Pomacentridae > Stegastes > Stegastes partitus. Next base: position 633,930 of record NW_007577748.1, on the reverse strand, counting down.
TTACACAGCTTGCAGCTCCGGTGGTGAGCAATGTTCTTTCACACGAGTTTTCTAAAGGGACGTCTGGTGTAAGGGAGAAATAAGGTAGATTTAACTCCACAGTAAAGAAAATTATTGCATTAATTAAAATGATCAAAACCAACCTTGAAATTATTCGTCCACCAATATAATCTCTGAGTCAGCACAATAATTCTAACTGTTTACTCGTGGTGATCAGTCAAAAGTGTTTTATAATGACAGGGAATTGAATTTGAGCTTAGTTCACTATAAAGATCGGATACGTAAAATGACTGTAAGTAAGCTGTAGAAAACACAAGAAACAACTGTATACGCACAAAACATTTGTTACTAACTACAACCAACAACAAACATAAAAAATAAAA
>NW_007577748.1:611976-633497 GCF_000690725.1 Stegastes partitus | reverse complement strand
AGAAACAATGATGAAAATGCTGAGTGAGAATCTGAAAGTGAGAAACCAAATGTGGAGCAGAAGTGTGACCTGGAGACTTGGAAAGCCTTTCACTAAAAGCACCAGATACACTGTTAAATTTGGAATGTTTGTTTGAAGGTCAGTTTTATTTATTTATTTATTTTTAAATTTTATTTCATTGTGCAAGACAAACATGAGAAAACAGTGTTAGGTGACATACAACGAAAGGATGGGATGTAGTGAAGTGTGAACTAAAAGTACAGTTGGATCAGCATGTTGAGGTTGAAGTTGGTAACAAAGACCAAAGTGAGAAATTCTGTGGCCGGTAGAAAATCTGTCTGTCTTTTGAGTGAATAACTTTTTTTTTTATCATGAAAGAACTGACCAATTTGATGCCCCATGTAGGTCAAATGTTAGGAGTTTTGTTCTACAAGTAACAATGTTACTTCAGAATTATATGTACTTGTAATGATACAGAGTTAAGCTTGTTACAAATAAATATCTCACATTTAGAGGATCAAAAAGAGTCTAAACAGGAGATATTTATCTCTCACGGTTACAAAGATAATACAGTACAAAGATATGTGGCTATGTAACAAGCTAATAAAATAAAGAAGGACTTATCTGACTGTGATCATGGTTTTGGTGTATTTACCATGATATTATGTATTTTCAAATTTAACAACATTTAAAATCACACAAGATAGTAAAGACACATTAAGATCCTCCTGTGCTTTCCTTCACATTGTCCATCCAAGATTGTATTCCTCAGATCGAGACGGAGAGAGAGGGGGAGGAGCAAGAAGGAAGAGCAATAAAAGCGGGGGGTTGATAATCAAAGTGGGTGAATGTTTTCTTTTTTCTCTCCATGAGTGTCCCTTATCTGTTCGCTGCCCTTTGAAGCTCCCGATGGTGTGATCAGTTAATTTACCCCTTCCTGCGACCTGAGTTGGAAAGTTTTGTGTCTCTTTGGCATCTGTGTCTTTTCATATCCTACACTGGTTATATTTAAAATCATTAAAAGGACATTTTGTTGTCTTCATTTGATGCTAATGGTCAAATTCTGAAAGCAGGCTGATTGATATTGTTGAAGTAATGTCTGTTCTACCACTGTCCTAAAAACTGACCAGCACATGAAAGCAGGTGGTATCTGATTCCCAGAGATGATGAGAAAAGTATCAGATGCACTTGTAGTCCAGCTTTAACTAAACCCAATTCTCCTTCCCTGAGGTGTATAAACCCCTCCCTCTCGCTCTCTGCTTAGTATTTTGCTGACATAATCTCTGGCCAGTAGAGAGCTCGGGGGCAGGGGAGGGCTTAGGATAAGTCAGAATGACAATTAGTGGAATGACACATCTTGACACGTCAGACCTCCAAACAGCCGCTAATGAATCATACGAGTCTGTCCAGAAATAGCCTCCCCAGCCCCGGCAATGGAACAGCCGAACGCCTGTGTCAGCTCGGTTTTACATCCTAGCTTGGAACGGCACCCTGAGGTCGCCTGTGCTCTGAGCAGTGCACAGTCCAACAAGTCCTCTAACCTAAACAGCCATATAGGTTGCTTGTCCCTGCCCTCTGACATGACTCATATAGAAGCATGCTGGTGGCAGGAGATAGACCACAGATATGATGATGAAAATCACAGCTGAAAAATAAGTCTTTTATGAAGTGACAATAATGTTTTGGTTTGTTCAAGCACTAAAGAGTGGTTTGGGTAAAAGATTAAAAGATTATATATATACAAAATTTATTAAGTTATTCATTTTGGACCCATCACCCCAACCTCCTCTCTTTGCAGACCCTGTGGCATTATACATTGTAATTTCCTTCCTCCTTTTTTCCAGACTAGTAATTACTAGAATGAAGATTGTATACTTTTGTGTTCACCGCACAACAAGAGATGTTAACAGAAGGAAAAAAAACCAATTCTATTTCCAAAAAGAAAGGTGCCGCTGATGTTTAGTACTTTCAACAACATTCTTCCATGTCATTCTCTTTAAAACAGATTCCAAGCCAACTATTCTTCACTGGGAGGCAGAAACACACCGATAGCCACAATATTACAACCACCTGCCTACTATAGTGTAATTCCCTTTTATGCTGTCAAAATAGCCCTGGGAGCTTTCTGTGGTGTCATGGGGATGCTGATCCCACGGGTCCAGTGGGTTGTATTGTGAGGCCTCCTTGTATTGCACTTGTTCATCCTGAGAAGCTCGATCAAGGTCAACACCTCGGGCCCTGCGTCGTGTTCTTCAAGTCACTCCTCAGCACTTTTGGCAGTGTGGCATTTTTCAGCTGGGGGAGGTCACAGCCATCTGGGAGAAGCATTGTCAGGGGGGTGGTGTGCTTGGTCTGGAACAATGTTCAGGTGTCAAACATCCACAGGAAGGCCGGGATGCCAGGTTTCTCAGCAGAACTTTGCAATTTAATGCAATGATCAGTGTTATTTACTTCACCTGTCAGTGGTTTAATGCTATGGCTGATTGGTGTGTACCCTAAAACCACCCATCCATTATCTAGGTCTGGAGCCTATCCCAGCTGACTCAGGACAGGCCTGGACAGGTCACCAGTCTATCACAGGGCTAAACTTAGAGACAGACAACCAAGCACACTGACATTCACATCTGCGGACAATTTAGAATCCCCAATTACTTGAGAAAACTGTCGCCGGTGTGCGTCCCGGTGTGGACACCCGGGATCTTTCCGCGTGGAATTTGTATGTTCTCCCCATGCGGTGTGGGTTCTCTCCGGGTTCTCTGGCTTCCTCCCACAGTCCAAAAACATGTTGAGGTTAATTGGTGATTCTAAATTGTCCATAGGTGTGACTGTGACTGTGCTTGGTTGTCTGTCTCTAAGTGTAGCCCTGTGATAGACTGGTTACCTGTCCAGGGTGTCCCCTGCCTTCGCCCTAAATTGGCTGGGATAGGCTCCAGCCCCCCACGACCCTAGTGAGGATTAAGCGGTGTATAGATAATGGATGGATGGAATTTTAATTTCCTTGTGGCACATTGCTTACATACAGTGATGTTGTTGTTGTTGATGACTGCTGCCGGTACCGATGTTAGGGTTAGTGTTATTCCCTCTGCTGCAGTCCACATTTATTATGTAAGAGGCTGCTGTAAAGGACCAGCAACAGGTTTGTGGGAATGCATAAAATACAAGACCGATCCCCTGGGCGACTGTCACACTCCGAGCGTGCCACTGTGTTTAGACTGGAGGAAGTAAACAAGGAAGGGTGTTTAGATTATTTTAAGAGTCTTACTGTATTTGCCTGTCCTCTTTATTCAAATGGGTCCAAGGCAGCAGTTTAGACTCTCGCAGTCATGAAGGCTTTCTTCTTCAAAGTAATGAACATGAGTGAAAGGTTAATTAAACTACAAAAACAAAGATTTCTATAAGATATGTACATGTTATATTGTCATTCATTTATGAAATGTATATTTACATGAATACACCCACATGTATACACTGTCTAAATCTCCACAACTACATACATCTCAGTAAACCTTCAACCCACACAGAATGACAAAGAGATCATGATTATTTGCAGATGCATTATTTGCATGCTAACTTAGTCTGTGTCCCAGATAACTTTTGTACTTATCAAATATAACAGTTTAAGTTCATATCTCACTGAAAAACAATTTCTTTCTGTGTTCTTCCTGAACATACATTCACAGTTCCCTTAAAGTTATGATTTTTACACATCATTTGTCCAATATCATACAGAATTTTAGTATCAGTAACTTAGTAAATTATTCCTGGATATCAATAGTTACCTTGTTCCAATCAGCAATAAACAATGAAACTGTGGGGAAAAAAGCAACATATTTCTACTTTACTTTTTACTTTTACATATTATATAGCATTATTTTCTTCTGTATTTCAGATGTTTGTGCTTTTGTTTCTTTTGATAGCCTTTTCCATTTGGTGCAACAACAACCTCATAGATCTGCACTAAGCAGCACACATGCAGTCAGCGCATCACTTGATGTGCAGAAAGCAACCGACACAAACTGGCCTCATCTGACATTGTTCTACTTCATCCACTGCACCTTTGAGACACATGCACGATATTGATCACAGCTTGTCTGACGGAAGACTGGACAGATCTCAGTTGGCCTCAGAACATTTATAGAGGCAAACATTTGAAGCCTGTCTATTGATACATGGTGTAACAGAGGAACAGTGTTGCAGGACGTGATCCATCTCAAGCATGCAGCGTTGTGCCTGGTTGAAACGTCTTTCTAGGTCTCGCTAGCTTTCTTGCACACACAAAGTTCTGTCCAATCAGCAGCTTGTTTAGAGGCAAAAGTGACAGAATTCCAATTGTGAATCGATCACATTCCCCAAAAGAGCCACCACAATAGTGCTTTTTAACCTGAGCTGGCATGTTGCTGGTTGGATAAAAGCCTACAGAGGCTCAATAATGAGATTGTTCTTTTATATGCAAGTGAAACAAAGAAAGAAATACTTTTATTATCAGGATACACTAATTACATATATTCTCAGTGGTTTAAGTGCAGAGACAGTCCACTAAAGGTAGAGAGAACAAATGAAGCTAGCAATAATTTAGATGAATGGAAACATTTTAGGTCATGACAGACCAAAGGGGGAAAAAAGACACTTATTTTTAAGAAGGGGTTTTAATAGATCACCGGTCATTAATTGTTTCAGTTTCACATCATCAGGCAAGGAGCTACAGGGCTGAGGGGCCCTGAATGAGAAAGGTGATTGTCAGCAATACCGGAGCATTACACTGTCACCCTGCTGCCAAGTTTGTTATTTAACGTCGCTGTGAATTTCAGCGCAGTAATTACAATCTTAAGCATAATTGTGTCTGTCTGTGCAGAAAACTAATACATCCAAAACAGTCAAACAAAAACAGAACTGGCAGACGACCTGACAGAGAAGATGTTAGGATGCATATCACAGACAGTCCTGTCCCCCAAAAATGGCATTCCTGTACAGCTATGATGCATTTTGAATTATGTTTTGAGGGAAATGATTTCTTATGGCATTATGTTTGTTACATGTCACAAATATGTTTCAATTAACATATATTTACCATTTATTTTATTACGTTACTCTCATTCCTTTTTTAGCCAACCAATCATACATTAGATGAGGCAGGATTTAACATTCTGGTAATTCAGTTTCAAATATGTTGTAAAAAGGTCATATTTTTTACCCGAACTGTGATGTTTTCCTGAACATAACCCCGTAATTACGGTGCACCAAACTTCTAACATTCTATTGTTTTAGAGGCTCATCTAAACCATGATATTTTCCAAAACCTAACCAAACAGTAAGAGAGAATGTGATTTAAATCACGAATCTTGGTCTCCTAGGTAAACGTCCTGTTGCTGGCTCATGTCTCCATTCGGCCTTTCTGCCTTTCACACAGACTTTGTACCTTCTTCAACCTGGAGGCCTTTCCTACGGCATCACAATTTTATCTTTTGGGGAGAAAAGATGTTTCTTTCAAAACCTAAATGAGCATGCAGTTTAGTTGTATAGACACATCATTTCTGGGAGACAGGGCTGCATATGGTCACATACGCCCTGAGCACCAGATCCCAGTTCATTTCCTGGTCGGCTGGACCATTTGCTGCATCTCCTCACCTCTCTCTCCTACATTTTCTGTCTTTCTATACTTTTCTTATTAATTAAAGGCAAAAAGCCCAAACAAATATGTCTTTTAAAAATGGCCAGACCTTAACTTCATACCTCTAACGTTAGTGGGGTTTTTATTTTATTTGCAGAAACTGGAGCTCACTGATCAATTTGCAGCCTTTAACTGTGTGAGCAGACTAATGTCTCAACACGACCATGTCTCCATTTGTGTTTTTTATTTGTTTGTTGGTAGGATTTGTTTATTGGAGTGCAAAGGCAATGTAACATTTAAAACCAATAAAATTGAAGTCTTGCAAAGAGAATCTTGTTGCTCACAACAGTCACAGTTTCTTTTCTATTTTTTTGAACCACACGTTTTGTTGTTTTGTGAGTGTTAATGCTCAACAACAATTCAATCTTATTTAGTTAAACCCATTAGTTTGTGTGCATTGGCAAAACATTTTCTACCCAAGAAGCTTGTATCTTTTTTTCACTTCTAGACTTATTGGCACTAACAAAAGTCAAACAAGAAGACGATAACAAGAAAATCTAATAGGTTGCTTGTACTTCAGTATTGGAGCACATTTCGATACAGCTCTTGAGAGACAGCACATGCACATGGCAAAATATCATATTCCCTGTGAGCCGCTGAACTGTGCATATTCAGCAAAGTTCAGTAACCTATCTCGAACAGCATACAAGTTTTATCCACATGCTCAGTCGCAAAAAGTTTGGACCAGCTCCCGTACAATAGTTTGAATTTATGGCTTTGATCTTTGTGCAAAATATGCAAGATTTCTGGTCATTTTTCAGCCCAGGAACTAAATGTGACTACTCCCTCTCTTAGTACAGCAATTGATTTTCTAGACTCAGTCATTATTGGACTACAGAAGAGGAAATGGGCCCTACTAGTAATTAAAAAGCAATTTTTTTTTTACAGGAATCTTCTGCCTCATTAAAATCTCACAGGGCAGGTAAGAGGGGGGTATTATGTTCTGAAAGGACAACCAGGTAATTCACACCATCCCACTAAAATGCTTAACAGGAATTCGAGCTCTCACAATAGACGAAGGAAGTCCCCTTTCTCACAGTATCATTTATTCAGTGAATGATATCTGGTAATTGGTCCGAACATCTTGGTTCACATTGTTTTCTGTGGAAAGCAAGAGCAGCAGAACTCCCCATTGAATTTTTTCCCAAGCCTTCTGCAGGCAGGATGTAAAGAAATCTTCTGAAGAGGTTAAGCCATTGTTAATTCCACAATGCTTAATCATTCTCCTAAAATAACAGGGAAACAGCCATTCTTGGAACAGTTGCCAATGGAAAGATTAACTGGATTAACATCCAAATGATGCGGCCGAGCAGTGATTGCCGTGGGTCTGAATCATGTCAGTGTGGAAACTATTTAGTTCTATATTTGTTAAAAATGTAAATCTCTCCTTATGCAAGAACATAAATGTATACACTGTCAGTTTCTGCTTGACAAGGATGTTTTACATTTTTAAAACAAACCAATTTGTGATTATTTTTTGCACAGATTTGATGCACAAAGCAGATACTTTGCATGAATACCATGCCTGAGGAAGACTTCATCTTTTTTTCAGCGTAGTTCCCAACCTTGATAAAGGAGAGAGAGTCAAAATAATAGATTCTGTAGGGATATGGGTGGATTTTTTTGAAGCACACTGTAAATCTTTGGCTAGGAAAGCCACTGTGGGCTTGTCATGGTCTCTCCTTATGAATAACTGTGGAGGACCTGCAGCCTTAATAACCTCACTAACTCAGTACCCTCTCTTCCCTGCTGTCAGTTTGGTCATCTCCATACAGAGGGACACAAAGCAGCCATACCCCAGGGTTTCCATGAATAGGGATGTTTATAACAGCGTGGGACGATTTGTCACTCCTTAGCGCAACCTGTGTCCCACAGGAAGCCAAATAATGATTTTAACTGCCCGTCTAAAAGATTGATCTCCCTAATCCTCCCCACCTTTCTTCCCACTGAAAGGTGCAGACTAATTTACGACAGGGCTGACGATGGGCAGGCTACGCCTGTGAATGAATGATCTGGCCTCTAGCAAAAAGAGGTAATTTTCTCTTAATGTAGTGCCGTAAACATTTATCATCACACTGAGCTGATGGCATATCGAAACAGTGAGGACTTTGCAACTGCTCGCTTTAATCTGTGGAGATTTTTACCTTTGATTAGCGGTGTGGCCTGCAGTCACTCTCCACCACTGTGCTTGGTTAATTTTAACACCACCTGCAGCAGTTACTGTTGGTTCGGAAGGGGCTATAAATAAATATAAATCTTCAGGCAGTGCAAGGGGACAGCTTCAGATAAGCATCAGTTAGTGCCACCTTGGTACAGAGGAAATATTAAAGTTTGATGCAATGACAGGAAGACAAGCAGAAACCCAAGAATCGAATGAGGCTTGACGCAATGCTATCAAATTATGTGATGTAATTATGTCGACAATCCAGCTTGTCTTGACACTCTGGGACGAGCAATATTCCAGTGACTTGGGAAAGCGAGGACTGTTCATTTTGCTCAGGGATAAATAATGTAGATTCACATTAACTTGCTCAGGCTGAGAGGGAGAGGCATTTGCATATGAATATATAATGTGCCGAAACAAAGAAACGCTTTAAATGATTGTATACACGCAGACACAAAGCAAAGACACGAGTAAAGGAGTAGATGCAGGCCACACGGGCTCTGAGGAGATGAAAAGGTCTAAATGCAGACCTGCTGCAGCTGTACACAACAGAAACAAAGGCATCACACAATGCATTAGGCTCCTGCTGCTAACTTAGATAGGGTACTAATGGACAAATACTCTACATGTCTTCACCATGGCAATGCATGGAAGTCATTCATTTTGAGCCACACAGCCCAGACATGTAATGGTAATATGTTAGCCTACCTATATCAAGCAGCAACATTTGCATTTATTTGGAGTCATGTTACGCTCCTTCTTCTTTTCTCTTCACCAGCACCTAAGAAAAAAAATCTCTTACATTGTCTGCTTAATGTTCCCCTTTATTCACCAGCTAGACGTTTACATTGTCCATCGGTTGTTGCCAGTAAGGTAACATATGAAGGTTTATTGGAGTGTTTTTGGTAATAACATTTATGATGCTGCTTACAGGAGAGATGCATGCTGGGATAGAAGCTGACAGTAAAAGACAAAACAAGTCCAAATACCAATATCTTGCAAAGCCACTTGATTTAACATTCTTGTAATAAATACATTAAATGTGTAATATGTTGATTACTGTAGTTTCAAACTTGACAACATCTGGTGCATGAATGTCACCACCTTCACTGTTGAAGCAACGTTACGTTACATAATGAAAAATAATCTCAGTTCTACACAGTATGACATGCTGATTTTCAACTGGAAAAGAAAAAGTATCGGCTACAACCCTGAGTTTAGGTCTCAGAATGACTATCATGAGAAAAATAAGGGGATCAATGCATCTATGCTTAAAATGGCATGTCAGTGTGAGCCCAGTAGTGCTGTTGTATTCGCTGACAATCCTCTGCAGGATTTTCTTTTCTCACTTTAAGGCCAGGTGATCATCAAATAATGGCGAGAAGATCCAAGAGGACGCCTACTTCTCTTGTGCTTGTTGACAAGTCTAAAGCATATTAAATCCAGTGTCACCGTGAAGATCAATACCTCCTCAAAGCGTTGACACTCGTCCACTGGGGTGCTGGAGTGTGGGCGTGCATTTGCATCACTCAGTGGTGGACTATCTGTTGCAGTGTTAAAGTTCACTGCTTCAGTCTGGGATAGATCAATCTTTGTTCTGTCAATCACAATAAAACTCAAATGAGCAATTTTAAGCTGGGTGCATTGGCTGACCTGGCAGGGATATAGAGATATCATTATCAGTTAAACCTTCATTATCTTTTAGCCAGGATATCTAATGCAGTTGACATTTGCAATTAACTTGTCTTTCTTATAAAAATATTGCCTGAACACACTATTTGGCTGCTGTTTGACAGCCAATATGGATTTTAATGGGCTGTCAAAAGCATCTTAACTATAATTTGGCACCAAATTCTTAGAAACATGAAGAAATACAGAAAAAAAAGCAAAACAAATCCCAATCAAAGCCATGGCCTAAGAATGAAGTCTACATCAAATGTAGCAACTGGTCAGCCTTCTTACCACAATCCTATGCACAGTGTGTAATCTCTTATGTTTATTTTCATCTTTAACCACTCATTTCTTACTCATTTAGTGTCATTAAGTAGTAACTTGTAAGGAAATGGGACTACCTTAAAATAGCAAATAAAATAAATAAACCCTACTTCCTCATCCTTAATTTGACATTGAAAAGCCTAAAAATGTATTTTCTTAACCAGAATAGGAGACATTTCTGCATGGTTTTGTTGGAAAATATGATGCCTTGCCCTGATGTCTATAATTTGTTGCCAGAAAAATCCCACTGTCAGTAAAATGTGATCAAACCACATTGTTCCACTGAAGCCCACTGAGCACTGAACCCAGCTACTAATATATCTCCCAACATCAGCTCTGATTGTTGCTGATTTAATCACAGTGTAAGAGAAATTCTCAGCTACAGTTTCCTGTATGTTTCATGGCAAAAAATAGAACACAGCATTTATGTGTGTAAGTATGTAAGAAATGCACAATTGTGCGGACAAATCTAATGAAAGGACATATTAGCCAGATGTGACTGACCGGATCCAAACCAGCATTTCACATTATTCACTTTACCTTCACTTGAATAAAACTTCAATCTTGCCTTCCCTATAGCTGATATTTAGATGTATGCTGGATCTTTTATCAGACTAATAGCACAGCTCAACTGCCACAAAATGACCTGAGTGCAGTCCCAGTCAGGTCTGATAAGAAATAGTCATTACCTCCTCCACATTTACTATATGTGTAAAACTATAGAATCTGCAAATTGCAAAAGTTTTGCTCGATGCAACTTCTGCAGCAAAATTAGACTTTAGAAAGTAAGACAGACTGTGAAATCCAATAAATATGTATTACTCGACTTGATGCAAAGCATATAAAGTGCAGTTTCTTAAAGTCTTGACTGGAGAGATTAGAATACTGGTGACAGGGATGAGGCTGAGGTTATACTGATAATGATGAAGACAACAATGATGGAATAATGATCAGGATGATAATGATGAGGATGATGACCTTCATACACGTCTCTTTAATGTGAATTCTAACCTTTTCACAGAATTTTCCATATAATACTGCCGTAATTACCTGTGAACCACTTTCAAAAGGCAACTCCTGCCTGACTTTTAAGACTAAGTCTTCTGGCTCTATGAGCTTGTTCTGTTACCTGATTACAAGTGAATTTAAAGCTGAAGTTGCAATTTAAATAGAATAGTATTGTTTCACAGTATCAACCTTAGCATTGGTATGTTTACTAGGTGTAATATTTTTTGCTAATCACCATCTTAGTTTCCTGATTACTTTCCCTTATAATGGTGTTTTTTCTTGCTGCTGCTGTACCACTGTAATTTCCCAGACTGGGATAAATAAAGTATTTTTCTATTCATAATACTTGACCATAACCTCACTACATTTTTGGATGATTGCACAATCCGTTTAATAACTTTGCTATACTTTCGCACTACTTCACAAGAATATTGCATTATCTCACCATGCTTTTGTGTTTCCTTGCAGTGCTTTTCCATTTGTGCTTCCTTCTACTACGCTTTACTTTCCATACATGCAGTCAGGGTGTTGGCCGGTCCACTTTTAACACCTGTTTATTGGTTTACTGCAAACACCCTACAGACACTATAAAAAGGAGAGACGATGTGACACTTGATGCCTTTGTTGGCTCTTTTTCATTTTTAGATGTCGATCTCTGACAATGCCCAGCTGCTGGTTGTGAGCACAGCTGCAGCTGCTCTGCCTGCTGTGATGGAAAGTTGTGGCTGGATATACGGTTATTGTTCAGACTTCAACCATAATCGTAACAATGGTTGCGGCCCCAGTGACAGCTGTATCATCCCAAGGCTGCCGTCATAGCGTGTGTCTCGGCGGCAGTTAGTGAGAGAGCTGTAGAACCAGCTCCACTCTCTTTCTTTGTTAATGTAATGGTGCAGACTAATATCTGAGCAGCCACAGATGAATGTGCACTGACTCTCTGTAGTCACAATCGGCTGCGGTCCATGGCTACATAATGCTGTATCATATAGGCTCCAGCTCATACAGTTGTTACTGCAGAGAGAGTCAGTGCATCCTCAGCTGTGACTGTAGCCAATGTTGGGAATATGGCTGTGACATATTTGTTTTTCATGGTTCTAGACTAATGCTCACAACGTGCAGCTGCAGTGTGGGTGCAGGGATAGTTTTGTTGGCTGAGCCTCTATTGAAGCTACAATATCCCTGAACTCCTAAATAAACAAATAAACAGCACCACAGATTGAACAACAGCCAGGCAATAACCATATCCGGTCAGAGCTTCAGCATCACAGCCAGGCAGAGCAGCTGCAGCTGCTGACAGCCAGGAGCTGGATACTGTCAGGAATTGGCCTTTTAAAATGAATAACGAGCAATAAATGCCTCACGTTAAGTGTCACAGCATCTATACTTTATCTCTCAACACTGCAGACTGCTTTCCTAAACTGGCAGGGTATCACAGCTGGACTGTCTGGACCAACACAAAACTGCTCATATGATTGGAAGGAATGTAAAGCATATTGTGGATGAACACAAAATGAGGTAATGTCAAAACAGTCCTCAAAAACTTCCTGCCATGACCTTTTGTGGCCTCCATTCTAACCAATGTAGGACCCAACAACAGGACTTCTAGTTGACACAGCTAGAAACATCCATCCATCCATTACCTATACATCGCTTAATCCTCACTAGAGGGCTAGAGGGGGGGCTGGAGCCTATCCCAGCCGACTCAGGGCAAAGGCAGGGGACACCCTGGACAGGTCGCCAGTCTATCACAGGGCTACACTTAGAGACAGACAACCAAGCACACTCACATTCACACCTACGGACAATTTAGAATTACCAATTAACCTCAACATGTTTTTGGACTGTGTGGGAGGAAGCCGGAGAACCCGGAGAGAACCTACGCTGCACGGGGAGAACATGCAGAAAGATCCCGGGCCCCACCGGGACGCGAACCGGCAACCTTCTTGCTGCGAGGCAACAGTGCTAACCAACTGCGCCACCTTGCAGCCCTAGCTAGAAACAAATGAAATTAAATTCACTGATGCTGCCAGACAGAGCTATTTTTCTGACTTTGGTGCAATAAGATGAGATCCCTTAAATAGTATGTTAAAGGGTGGATAATGCGTTATGTTCATTGTTATTGTTCCGTTCTATTGCTTGCTCTCAATCTGCTGTCCTGTTATCCCCCACCCCCCTCATCCCCACGCTCACCCAACCAGGCGTGGCAGATGGCCCTCTTCCCTGAGCCTGGTTCTGCCGGGGGGGGTTGGTGCCTTCCCACCATTGCCACCTGCTTGCTCAGAGGAAGTCCAAAGGCTGCTTTGGATTGTTGGGTTCTCTGTTTAAATTTGTAAGGTCTATATCTTACTATGTTAGGCGCTGTGTACGTGCTGTAAACTGTGTTATACAAATAGAATTGAATTGAACTGAACTGCTGCACACACAGTTTTCGATAAACAGGGTCTGATCATGTTTACTTCGTCTCACTGTGTCCACCAGTCCTGTTAGCCATGATGGTAATGCAGCGTCTGCAACAAACCACTGTAAATTAAATGAAGTAATTAATGTAATTGCCAAAAATCTATGTTTCAATTAAGTTGCCACTCTGTAAGAGTAATCATTTGCATCTTATCCACTTAATAGATTGGTTTACTCCATCACAAACACAGAGGCGCTTTTATCTTCCCTTTGGACAGTTTTGTTATCATCACTTTAAACAACACATCATCAGAATGCTGTTTTATTTGTGACACATACAGGGAGCTTGCTGTTTTGGGTATTCACACCACTGAGGTGATTTTAACAAGGAGGCCCGATAAAAACTGACTTCACAATCCAGCCCTCTCAGAGATGTAGATAACTATGTTATTCAAATGTCATTTTATTCTGCAGAATTTCAAAGAGAAGCATTCAGAACTGGAGCTTTTCTCTTCTTTGTGTCCTGCATGAAGGGCTCAGTTTGACTTATCTCCTGCTGGATCTTATCTGGATCTCTTGATGGGTTCTGGTCCAGTCATGCTGCTTTCATCTCTGACGAAAGAGACTGTATCAGAAAGTTGAAAAGCAAATTCACTTTGTGCTGTTGTTGTCTGATGAGGAAATGTCAGCATCAGTGGTTTTCCATTATTAAGGGTCCAGATAAATAATCTAAGTTGCTTGAGCTGTGAGTCTGTCATTTTGTGACAACAATACATGTCCGCTTACAGCTATGTGAAACTTTGGTGGTAGACACACAACAAAGTGTTTTTGTTCAGTTTTCTGTGCTACATCAAACACTTTACTCTCCTTCACCTTCCTGCCTTATGAGGTGTTAGATTGCTGCACAAGTCCATTTTACATACACCTTCAAAAATCACAGTGCAAAAAAAAAAAAAAAGTATGGAAACTTGTGTAGAAACTCAATCATCAATCCACTCAGCACTGATTTGTATACTGTGTGTTGTTGCCTTCCCATAGTTCCAAAGCTTTGCCAGGTTTAACAATTTCTTGGTGAAGAGAGAATAGTTTGTTCCCTTTTTGTCCAAATAGTCTCAGGGACTAAAAGCCCATTTTCAACTTTCTGTTTGGCTCCCTACAGTACCCCATCAGAAGAAGTCTGCAATGTCTGGGAATAAATAAATAAATAAAAAAAAATCAATATACTATTTGAAAGACAATCTTTGGGCACACATAAATGTACTTACTGTGTCGATCTTTGTATTGATACAGATCTTTAACAAGGCTAAATGAAGCTGACTAGCTGTAATGCTAAATTGGACCAAGAGTAAAAATGCATGATGCAAGATCTCGTGGTGGAAAAAGCTACAGACATCAGTTTGTTCTGAAAAAAGTGATAATCAGCACAGAGTGATTTCTCAATTTCTTGTGACAGTACTTTATGAGACAATACTTTCACACATGCCTCTGACCCTGTTTTGTCCACCTTGATGCTCTTAATGCTGTTTGCTATCTGAAGGGGAAAAAGAAAGCCTTCTTAGGAACCATATTACCAGGCCCCAAAGTTGATGAATCCCATCTCTATAGATTTCTAAATCAATGTGTTTCTGTCAGGCTGTACAGTTTAGGCATTTCACTGCTCCACAAGCATGAAAGCACCCTTGTACTTAGGCAACTCAGCTCCCTAACGCCGTCCAATCACAGTCCAGCCGAGAGGAACCAGAGCAAAGTGGATGTCAGCATGCCTCCGTGATGATGGATGGCCCTCACTAGAGAGATGATGGATGACCAGTTTGTTTTATATCATGCAGAATGAGTTACTATGGCAATACTGCTGCTCCAGTGACCTCTGGTTGACCTGCGCCAAAAAGAGAAGTCAGCTATGACTTTGGCTGCCTCCTGGATGACAGATACAACCATGCTGTCCAGACATGGTTTGATTAGACTGACCAAAGATTTTTATGAAAACATTAAAATTTTCTTTGCTTTTTTTTTAAATTTTTTTTTTTTAAACTACAACCACATGTAATTGATTGCTAATATTTGTTTTTTTTTCTCAGGCCCCAAAAATTCAATAAGCTGTGCTAATTAAACACAGAGGAAGTAATTAAAAAGTCCCACTATCTGCAATGAGCAGACTGTGCTTCTCTCTAAGACAAATATGGAGAATGTGAATGCTATTTTAATTTCAAATAGTTTTATTGTTTTTGTCACAAAAATCACATTCCTTAAACAATCATGACAAATAAAATATAATGAACAATGTAGCATAAATGTGACAAAGGTTCAATTCTTCTTTTTAGGCCCTCCGCCCCTTTTTTTTGGTTTAGGTAGTTAGAGTGTGTGAATAATTCATTAAATTCCCTCTTATTTAACATTTAAGTCCCAAAACTGCTCACAGCTCTGTCTCAGTAAAGCAGTTCATTAAGAGAGTGTTTAAAAATGTAAAAAAAACTTCAGCTTTTACAATCAGCCTGCAGATTTTTTATTTTTTTTATTTATTTATTTTTTTTACTTTTTTGGATGTTGTTTGTGTCTTTTCAGAAGAAATCAGTGTGACGTCTGTTTAGACTCTTTTTGTCCAGTAGCGATAAGTAATGACCATTGTGTATGTATGTTGTGGGTGTCCATTCAGTCCCTAAAGTAACAGACTTGATTTACTTTTTACTGCTAAAACAACTGATATGTTACCAGCCATTGGGGGGGTCCTGTGGTTGTCTGGCACTGGGACATTGGTAACGTTTCAGTTGGGTTCTGTGGATGGGGATCAATGGAAATGTCTGTTCTGGTGAATCCCACAGGTGCTTGATTGGATTTGAATTGGGACAGATAAGACCAAATCAACACCTCAGGCTCTTTGTTGTGTTCCTGAGCAGTTTTTGCTGTGTGGTAGGACACATTGTCCTGACGGGAGAGGCTACTGCCTTTTGGGGGTGCTGTTGACATGCAGGGGTGTGCCTGGTCTGCAACAATGCTTAGGCAGTCCCTTGTCCTAAAAATGACACTCCTAAACTTGA
Organism: Stegastes partitus; assembly: GCF_000690725.1. Taxonomy (NCBI): domain Eukaryota; kingdom Metazoa; phylum Chordata; class Actinopteri; family Pomacentridae; genus Stegastes; species Stegastes partitus. The sequence continues at coordinate 617,230 of NW_007577748.1, read as the reverse complement.
CTGTACGAGTATATAAAGATGGATGTAACCTGTAGCTGTTGACATCTGGCCAGTACCTGTCTCCTCCTAGCTCCTGCCTAATCCAAAAATGAGCAAAGAGGTGGAGTGCGAGTGTTGCTGATGTGGGACACCATGGACTACCTTCTGACTGCACCCAAATGTCACTCAAAGACACCCAGGACAGTCGTCCTAAACAGGGGTATTAGCTATACAACACAAAACAACAAAACCTATTGATTTATGCTATAAAGTTGGCCATTTTAACATGGGAGTCTGTGGGGATTGATTCATTTTTAGAGTCAGTGCTTTTGTGAGACAGGGTTGGTTTAGGTGGATGGTATATGTCAAAGTAACATCCACATGAATGCCAGGACCCAAGGTCTCCCAGCAGAACATGGCAGTGTCACAGTTTTGTCAATGTTATTCCCTTCACCTGTCAGTGGTTTAGATGTTGTATCTGATCATATACGTGTTTGGATGTTGTTGGTGATTTAATGTGGAACATGAGGTAAAGACATATGTAAACATACAGCCATTGGAAAGACCTTTTAACATTTTATGAACATCACAGAAACACTTTTAAATCTGCATTATATTCCATATTCAGTTTTTTAACTTGTGTCTCTGCTGCAGTAACCCCTTTTCAACATTTTCATTTCAAACACCCCAGAGATCAATGGACAAAGATGAACTCTGTTCACGTCAGAGGAACTTGTAAAGAGGACAAGTGTATTTAATCAACTCTTTACACACTTTAAGAGTTTCGTCAGCCTCAACAGCCTTGCCACATTTTAAAGTTAAAAATGACAGGACTGTAGCCCTGAAGCAGAAGAAACCAGATGGTGCACAGTGAAACAAACAATGGGACTTTTTCATTCAGTTTAGTGCTATATTTTTGTTCTACTGGACATAAAAAGGATTGTTGTTATTACTGGCCTGGCCTCAGATGGTTTCTGTATTTCTGTAATTTTAGTGTTTATTTTAACCTGCTTGGAGTGCAAGATTGATGGTGTTTACTGCATCAGCAGGAGTCATGCAATATGAGAAAAGTTGGGCAACTGAAAAGTATAATAAAACTCTGTTTGTTTTTGACAAGTATCATTGTATAATTAATGAATTACCTTCAAACCATGTGTTTTGTTAAACCCATTTGCACTAAATAATGACATTTACTGCTTTGAAGGCATTTGTTTCTTCCAGTTTCCCCAAATCAAAATCTGAAGTTTTTCTTCCTTCTACAGATTCCACCACGGTTCCCTTTAAAGGTAAATATTAAAGTGTGCATTGTGTGGAAGAGCATAGAAAAAGAAGTTATTGCAATAACAGGTACTTTACCGAAGGTTTTACCAGCAGACATTCATCTTCTGACTGTGAGAAGCAATAATGGAGTCTTTACTGAGATTATAACTTGAAGACATTGTTTTAAAAGCATAAAAGGACTGAAAAACAAAACAAACAAACAAAAAACACTGAAAATGAAACTGACTGTAGTAACTAGAAATCACTTCATGTCTCCCTGAATTACCATGGCTTCGTATTTCATTTAAGCAACCGACTTTCTGGTAGTTCTCTGCTGCGTATACCCTTTATTCAGGTACAGAAGGGCTAAGAAGAGTGCTGCAATTGCTGGTACACACACATTACTAATAGCTGCATTTCATTTTGCTGTTCATTTTATATGAGCGTGACTCCACTTTTTATACCATGAACTACACACTTTCGTCAACACAAAGACAATGCCCTCCAGCAATGTGAGCAGGGCGCAACCTTGAAATACAAATAAGAAGTCTTCAAACCGTGGCTCCCACTGAGTCCACGTTAGACAGACTTTGTGTGTATGTGTGTCTGTGCATAATTGCTCAGTACCCTTTGAGAACCACCTTGAGTCTTTTACCTTTAAAGTGAAGTGAGATCAGTTCAGACAGAATAAGGATACAGTATGTTAAGGTTACGAGAAGAGGTATAGTTAAGGAAAATTTCACCACAAAGTTGGCTCTGTATGTGTGTGTTTGAACTTTGTCTGTATGACAAAAAAATATATAAGAATTCATCTTCGCCTTTGTCCCAACATCTGCACCATCCGGACCACAAAATGAATAAATACAAAGACAATGTTCAGCAAAAGACCCCTGGATAATTCTGTAGAAACTGTTTGAATGTGGATAGATGATGTGTGCTCTTGTCAGACAACATCTTGACACACTAAATGACCAGACCTGCTCATTCAGAATCACTACAATATATTGAAGGTAAGTAGCAGTTTTCTTACAAGACGGGATATTCAAGGATAAAAGAACTTACAAAGTAATGAACCAAGAGGCCTGGAGCTAACTCTGACTTTGCCATGTTTGTTCGTTTTGTTGTTGTTAGGCTTTTTTATGCTGTAAATGTATACGTTTATTTTTGTTCTACTCTGATTTACTACACATAACACAACAAGAACATGCTCACATTTAAGTATATTCAAACTACTCATTGCTGATGTCAAAATGAGGAGAACATTCAAAGTTTAATTCATTTTCTTACAAGGCAATCTTGCTCAAACATTACAAAAGTCAAATTTGACTTTTTGTCTATCCATCCATCCATTATCTACACACTGCTTAATCCTCACTAGGGGGGTGGAGTCTATCTCAGCTGACTTAGGGCGAAGGCAGGGGACACCCTGGACATGTTGCCACTCTATTACAAGGTTACACAGAGACAACCAAGCACACTCACATTCACACCTACGGACAACTTAGAATCATTAATCAACTGCAACATGATTTTGGACTGTGTGGGAGGAAGCTGCAGAATGCGGAGAGAACCCACGCTGCACGGGGAGAACATGGAGACTCCACGCAGAAAGATCCCGCGTGTCCTCACCAGGACGCAAACTGGGGATCTTCTAGCTGCGAGGCGACCGAGCCACCAACCCCTCCTTAACCTAAGTGAAACCTTTAGTATTCTAAATCTAACAGTACCTCTAATGCAGAACATGAACCCTAATGCTACATCTAAACCAATATGTTATTTTAAAACAGGGTATCAAAATGAAGACATTCTCCTCCTAGATTAAGTCCTAGGAGCAATTCAGAGATATTATCTGCCCATACTGACACGCCTGAAAAGGCATATCACAAACACTAAATATGCAGGTGTTAGTGTAAAAGCAGGAAGTTGGCTACTTTTTAAAGGAAACGATTACAGAGGAAGAACAACATTGCAGAAAGTTAAGACCAGAGACTTTCCACTGGTAGTCGGTGCTGATTTCTTAGTTCGATCAAGTGATAGGAGCTTTATGAATCAGGAGATGGTACATAGTGGTACGTAGAGATGGTACATACTGACAGTTGAGACCAATCAGGAAGCAAGCATGGGCATCATTGTTTATCATTATCATTGTTGGTTTCTGCTTGTCTGGACTAAAAGGCAACTCTAGAGTTTTCAAACTAAAACCGAGTCGGCAGCATTTCCTAAAATGGTGGAGTAGTGTGGATAGTAGATGAAAAACATAACAGAAATTATGTGCTTTAAAATGAAAATGTATTCATGTAAATGTAACCTAAAGTGTCAAAGTGGTGTCATTTGTATGTCCACTTTAACCTCCTTCATGTAAACCGCTCTACAAGGACAATGCACTTCCTGAATATTAATATAGAATATATTATATTATAATATATATCCAGGCAGGAATTATTTGTTCTCAGAACTGTTCTGGAAGGTAAAGTTGAGCTGGTAACACAAGGGTTAAGTTCAGGAGTGTAAGGGAACATTAAGGGTTAGTGTTTCAGGTGTAAATGCAGGCAGAAAAGGTCCCCATGTGTATACTGATGCAAATGTGTCTGTGTTCATTTGTGTTAAGAGCAGGGTGGTGTTGTCCACTGACAAGATAAATGCTGACTACCCTGACAGGCTCTCTGAAAGTAAGCTGTGCTGCTCTTGCTCTGAGCAGACCAACTGCTCACACTCCTGCATTATTATTCATTCCCAGAACTGTGTTCAAATGAAGCTGTGTATCTAATGACGGGCTCTAAGGACATTGAATCATCTGCAAAACGAAGGGACTGTAAATGAGTGTGTTCACGTTCCACATTCAAGATGGGGAAAGATAAATGAGCGGAGTTTGTTTGGGTTTATACACACGTGGACAAAATTGTTGGTACTCCTCGGTTAATGAAAGAAAAACCCACAATGGTCACAGAAATAACTTGAATCTGACAAACGTAATAAATAAAAGTTCTATGAAAATTAAGCAATGACAATCAGACATTGCTTTTGAACCGTGGTTTAACATAATTATTTTAAAAAAATAAACTCATGAAACAGGCCTGGACAAAAATGATGGTACCCTTAACTTAATATTTTGTTGCACAACCTTTTGAGGCAATCACTGCAATCAAACGATTTCTGTAACTGTCAATGAGAGTTGTGCACCTCTCAGCAGGTATTTTGGTCCACTCCTCATGAGCAGACTGCTCCAGTTGTCTCAGATTTGAAGGGTGCCTTCTCCAGACACCATGTTTCAGCTCCTTCCACAGATGTTCAATAGGATTTAGATCAGGACTCATAGAAGGCCACTTCAGAATAGTCCAGTGTTTTCCTCTTAGCTATTCTTGGATGTTTTTAGCTGTGTTTTGGGTCATTATCCTGTTGCAAGACCCATGACCTGCGACTGAGACCAAGCTTTCTGACACTGGGCAGCACATTTCTCTCTAGAATACCTTGATAGTCTTGAGATTTCATTGTACCCTGCACAGATTTAAGACACCCTGTATCAGATGCAGCAAAGCAGCCCCAGAACATAACAGAGCCTCCTCCATGTTTCACAGTAGGGACAGTGTTCTTTTCTTGATATGCTTCATTTTTGCGTCTGTGAACATAGAGCTGATGTGCCTTGCCAAAAAGTTCCAGTTTTGTCTCTTCTGTCCATAGGACATTCACCCAGAAGCTTTATGGCTTGTCAACATGCAGTTTGGCAAATTCCAGTCTGATTTGTTTTCAACAATGGTGTCCTCCTTGGTCGTCTCCCATGAATCCACTTTGGCTCAAACAACGGTCTGATCTGACACTGATGTACCTTCACCTTGGAGTTCACCTTTAATGTCTTTAGAGGTTGTTCTGGGCTCTTTTGTTACCATTCCTATCATCCGTCTCTTCCATTTGTCATCAATGTTCCTCCTGCTGCCACGTCCAGGGAGGTTGGCTACAGTCCCATGGATCTTAAATTTCTGAATAATATGTGTAACTGTAGTCACAGGAACATCAAGCT
>NW_007577748.1:590486-611941 GCF_000690725.1 Stegastes partitus | reverse complement strand
TTTTGGATCATTATCCTGTTGCAAGACCCATGACCTGCGACTGAGACCAAGCTTTCTGACACTGGGCAGCACATTTCTCTCTAGAATACCTTGATAGTCTTGAGATTTCATTGTACCCTGCACAGATTCAAGACACCCTGAGCCAGATGCAGCAAAGCAGCCCCAGAACATAACAGAGCCTGCTCCATGTGTCACAGTGTTCTTTTCTTGGTATGCTTCATTTTTGCGTCTGTGAACATAGAGCCTATGTGCCTTGCCAAAAAGTTCCAGTTTTGTCTCGTCTGTCCATAGGACATTCTCCCAGAAGCTTTGTGGCTTGTCAACATGCAGTTTGGTAAATTCCAGTCTGGCTTTTTTATGATTTGTTTTCAACAATGGTGTCCTCCTTGGTCGTCTCCCATGAAGTCCACTTTGGCTCAAACAACGATCTGATCTGACACTGATGTACCTTCACCTTGGAGTTCACCTTTAATGTCTTTAGAGGTTGTTCTGGGCTCTTTTGTTACAATTCCTATTATCCGTCTCTTCCATTTGTCATCAATTTTCCTCCTGCGGCCACATCCAGGGAGGTTGGCTACAGTCCCATGGATCTTAAATTTCTGAATAATATGTGTAACTGTAGTCACAGGAACATCAAGCTGCTTGGAGATGGTCTTATAGCCTTTACCTTTAACATGCTTGCCTATAGTTTTCTTTCTAATCTCCTGAGACAACTCTCTCCTTGGCTTCCTCTGCTCCATGTTTAGTGTGGTACACACCATGTCACCAAACAGCACAGTGACTACTTGTAGCCCTATAAATAGGCCGACTGACTGCTTACAATTTTGGGGACACCTGTAATGCTAATTAGAGGACACACCTTGATTGAACATGTCCCTATGGTAACATTATTTTCAGTGTTTTCTAGGGGTACCATCATTTTTGTCCAGGCCTGTTTCATGAGTTTATTTTTTAAAATAATTCTGTTGAACCACGGTTCAAAAGCAATGTCTGATTTTCATTGGTTAATTTTCATAGAATTTTTATTTATTATTACTTTTGTCAGATTCAAATTATTTCTGTGACCGTTCTTTCATTAACCGAGGGGTACCAACAATTTTGTCCACATGTGTAGGTGTTTCCTTAAGTGTCTCCTTGACTTAAAGTATTCCTTTGTGTGTGCCCAGGTGTGTGTAGGTACATGTATATGCACTTTGAAAATGAATGCTGAGGAAAAATTGCTTCTATTTTTGAAAGCTAAAGGCTTGTTGAGAGAGTGAACTCAATCATTTGACTACAGGTGTACTTTTGCCATGTTTCTTCACTCCAAACAATCAATCTACCAGCAAAGGAGCTGTAACCAGTGAGCTATGCACTGACCACAGATGTGTGGATTGTGCACCTACACAAGTATTTTTTTTAATCTTTTTTTTTGTCTTCCAATTAAAAAAAAAAAAAAAAAGTATGTTGTTTATATACAAAAATGCAAAACCACAACTGAAGCATTGTGGAGAGCTTGCCAAACCATTAGGTGGCAATACAACACGAAACCTAGAGCCATGTTAACCTATTTAGAAGCCTGAAAAGAGCTATTACCAGTTCCAGCACGTGACCAACAGTAACTCACCGAGGAGGAGGGGGAATTATATGCACTGACTTGCAGTTGAATAATCATTTTTTGCCTTTGGAAGGTGCCTAACTGAGTGAAATGTCCCAGAGGTATCTAAACAACAGCCACAATAAGACCAGGACACACACTAAATACAATGGAAAGGTGCTTCAATGCGTCCTTTCTTATCTCCTTAATGAAAGGAAAAGAAATAATGTCGTCCCCCAATACCTTGAGGCAGCAACACTGAAAGCACTGCACCATCCACAGGAAAAACATTCACTGTTGCAAGATTACATAACTGAGTTTTAGTGCAGTCAGATTCTCTTCATTCGTCCTCATAAAACATCCTTGCCATCTTTTCTTGAGCTGAGAAGTGCTCAGAAAAGACAAAAATGAATTTTTTTTTGACTATTTGACTGCAACCTTATTCTGATGAATCTGGTTCCCTAATATGATGGAAAAGTAATTGAAGAGATGTGTAAATGTGTAAAAAAAAAAATCTGTTAGAAAGGCTACCACTATTTTGGCAGCATCCAACCTCTGCAGTAAATTACCTCATGACAAAGGAAAAAATGGCGCACACTCTGCCATTGATTAAAGAAGACAACAGCACACTTTCGGATGTCATAAGCGAAAAACATTGTCTCCACATCAACACTGCATTCCAAGTTTCACCTTTCCTAAAGTCCTATTGTCAGTGATCTAAATCAGCACTGAAATGTGAGCAAAAAACCAACATGCATAGAAAAATCTATGTTTAAAAAAAAAAAAAAAAATACTGATGTACAAATGGACAGGCCTCACATTTCACCATGACTTTGTCATTTTTCTCCCCTTCTTTTTTGCATTGTTTGTGCATAAAGCCTTGAGACAAATGTTAATTTTCCTCTCAAGTTGAAACACTGTCTTTGTCTCAGTTGGCACCAGCCAGAGAAACAGCACGTTTGTGTCCACTTAAATCTTTGCATTGAATTAATATGCAGGCATGCTGGCTCTGGAAACTGCATCATCCTCAGTCGGGACACACATTTACAGTCACATAACTGATACAAGACATATACAAAGTATCTAGTGTATCACAAACAGAAAATCAGAATGAAGGTAAAGAAAGTCCTTTCTAACCATAGACATGAGGCAACCAAGGAGTTGTCTTCACTTAACACTCAAATGTTTTTGACTGGATAAATCAACTGTCTGGCCTAAACTTATTGTGGCGGGGTTAGACCAAGGGGGAGTGGGGCGTAAGAGAGTAATACGTGAGCTGTACCAGTATCTAGAGAACCCGTCAGCGCCACCTGGGGACTCTCACTCCAAGAACTACAAGTTAAATGTGAACTACCACAACTAGTCACAACTAGTCACAGGGGTCACACAAGTTCGTTTGCTGAGAGAAGACAGAGACGTGGTTCAAATCTGAAGAAATTGCAGTTTATTGAATATTTGGTGGAATGGTTGATTAGTAACTAGATTTCTGGAGTGCCTGCGGGAGAAGCAACCTAAAAGCCAGTACAAATACAAATCAAACCATTGAAATGTACAAAGATATTTATTTAATTAATGTAATTCTGTTTAACAATAAAACTATTTTTTAAAAAAAAGGACACTTCCAGAATAAAATGAACCTGGAAAGAGAGCAAAGTGGATGGAAGCCAGCGGGGGGAGAGAGGTGGTCAATTACTTAAATATTCAGAGGTGAAACAAACCACCAACCACTGGTGAGTGCACAGCAATCTATCAGGACTACCACACCGGTGTAAGATCAGGTGCCCCAGTGCTCTTACCACTACAAGCTGTGAAAGGAAACCACACAATGTCCAACCTCCACCACCAGCCGGCAACCTGGTCCACCAGCTTATGGGAATTGTCATAAAAACCAGTTCGTTCAATCTAAAATGCGACCACTGGGCTAACATAGCTAAACTAAGACAGGCAAGGACAAAACAGAGGCAAACAAGAGCAAACCAAGGCAAAACAGCAGCTGATAACACCCTACAACACAACAAAAGACATTACATGTTAATAACAGGCTTATAACATGATTATAACATGGTTATAACAATTACCTTTTAAAAGTCATCCTTCTTAACTGCTGAGTAGACTATTCCTACCTTGATGTAACAGTCTTTGTTATATGGATACTAGGGAAATCAGCAACGTCCACATTAAGCCAAGGCAGGCAAGCTTGGCATTAACCTCAACCAACAGACACCAGTACGCAGGGAAGACTGTCAAACAAATGAATGTCATCATCATTAAAATGAATTAAAGCTTGAAAACAGTCAAAACCCTGTCCACAATCCTGACAACACACCTACCTCAGAGTCACCAGCAGCCCATGTGGCATTCAAACAGACACAAAAGGGCAGCCATGATGCCACAGGTGCTTTAAATACCCTCAATCAGGGGCTGGGCAATGGGAGGAGCTGACCTACATCTGATGGTGTGTTCAAGGGCCATCTGGAAATACCAACTTTCCAAACAGATGCTCCCACTACAATCATCTTGTTTCTGGAACACATTCTTTGTCTGTTCTTCCAGCCTCACACTGTCTTGCTTTTTCCGGTCACCTAACTTCACCTAACACTCATTTGCACACCTGCTCCACATTCCCACGTCAGACATATACAGTCTGACTACCAATACTCCTGTTTTATGGTAGACATTTCGGCTCTTAGTAGGAAAAGCACATGTGAAATGAACGAAGACTCAGTTCCATTAAGTGTCCCAGTAAGCTATGACTGTGAACCAGCATGTGTGGCCTCCCCTAAGTGAAACGCAACCATCGATCTTGCATCTTTGCTTTCCTGACAGTGACAGGTCAAAATGTCATTAAAACAGGTCCATGTGTTGTCTGATTGGCTTTGTGCTTCCATAGAAGAGCTTGTTCTGTTCCCTTTACCTGCCTCTTGGTGATTTTTCCTGCTCTATTTTTAGACTCAGTAGGTGACAGAATGCCTGCTACCATTTTATTTTCTTACCACTGGACAAGAAAAATCTTCTCTTCTGCCTTTGAGTTCTGCTTTCAAGTTCCTCACCAATAGCATCACAAATTGTATGTGAAATATAAGACTGAGGTATTGCAGTTAAATGAGCATCCAAGTGTCCACTGAATTCCTTTATAATTTGGAGTATGAAAATGTATATTTGCAAGTGAAATAAATAACCTTAAACAAAAGCGGACTCAGGGTGTGGGTTTGTTGATTTAACCCAATGTGTACGCCTACAACTGTGAAAGGGGGTTGTGAATGTTTAGGAGACACTTACCTGGCACCAGCTGAGTCTTCTGTAACACGCAAATCAATAGTTTTGGTGTCAACACAGATGATGGGAACATGGGAGCAGATGTCTGCTTCATCAAATGTCTAGCTTCCAAGCTGATATACAAAAAGCTTAAATCAATCTTTGTCGTGTACAGCCAGGCAGACAGTGCGTATTAGATTAATTATGCATTTGAATGAGAATGATAAGTGTTATTCTCCTCCTAATGGCGTCTTCCTAATCAGTGCATCGCTGTACCTGTGACAACCTGCAGTGTCAAAATATATTCCATTTGCACGCTAGAAAACCTTTGTGAAACAGGGCTGCAATCTGTGTGTAAAACTGTTGAGAATTACATGCATTCATTCATTTATGAATGGAAAGAACGGTTACCAGAACAGGTTGTAGCAATATAGCTGGATCAATACAATAGAGTGGAATTGTACTTCCCTACTTTATGCAAGTGAGTGGTGTGGTTATAGTAGCTCATTATATAGCTACTTCCATTTCTGCATTAACTTGCGAGATCAAAAACTGCTTCTGAATTTCCAGGGTCGAGATTGTTCTTAGTTAAACAATAAAACCAGACCCACATGCAAATGAAAGCTTAATAAATACTTTTTTTCTTCTAAGAATAACACCACATAATGAGACATCCATGGTGCAGAGTGTGTGTGTGGATGAGTGAAACATATGGAAGAAGTGAAGGAAAATAACGCAAAGTAAACTAATGTAAAGTTAATTCTATGATGAAAGCATCCCGGCTGCTCAGCAACAAAAGAGAAAACTCCTAGGATAGCAGCCCTTTTATGTCCTTTGGCCAGTCCTTCTCTAGGTGCATTCAACCATGGACCTCTTAACACGAACCCTCCCGGAAGCCAGCTGTAGAGAGCCACAGAGAAGTAGGTAGAAGAGTAAGAGAGATCCCATCACACCCCTTCCCATAAAGACGAGGGCCCAAGTATGCTTCAAGTGTAAAAGGAAAAAAAATCATGTCATTCAAAAAAATATATAAGGACATTTCAATAACTACAGTCTGTAACCATAACAATCCGTTTGCCACCCACTCTTTCCACTCCCACTCAGCAACTTTGGTACCTTGAAGAAGCAAATTAAGAGGAGGAAGAGAGGAATAGTTTAACAGAATAAATGGAAAGGCACTATGTGAGCCAGAATATTGAGAAGAAAAGGCACATGACAGAGCTTCAACCATGACATTCTCAGAAACTTGATTAAATTAAGCAAATGTCTTGAAGAAAGATAATGTTAGAATGTATATGAGATATATCCACTTCACAAGTGTATTTTATAAAGTTCTCAGCCTCACCAAAAAAGGTCACAGGAGAAAGATTGGTTTTGCATTATTTTTCAACATATTCTCTTTTAACTTCAATGCACTTGGTCCATTGATGGTCAAGCTGTGCTATCCCTTCGTGGAACAGGTTCACATCTTAAGCCTCCAGATTGTCCTTAACGATTTCATGATCACGCTAAATACCCAAGTTGGATTTCAGTTTGGGAAACAGACAGAAGTCAGACAGTGCCAAAATAAAGTAATTCATAATGTTAAACTTAGGTAATTCTTTCTTCACATCAAACAAATGACCCAACAACTTGTCCAGGTTACTCAGATACATAACACAGTCATCTGGGGCATTGACTGGGTCTTCAGCACCTTCCTCTCCCTAAAATATGTAGAAGACATTGTACCCAGAAAAGCCACCAAGGATGCTGTTTTGCTTCCTCTGCAGATTCTACCCCATTGGACAATGGACAATAGGCTTTTAGTATTTTAACCTGGCCAAACTCGGCAGACCTCCATTGGTATTGGTCAGGAGTGGAAACAAGATAGCCCAAGTCTGAGACCTGTTAAAGATTCGAGTATATTCCAGCTGAACCCAACCTTTCTTTACGATACCTAAAATGTGGCTTTCATCATGCTGACAAGGGATTTTAATTTGACAATATTCTTCCACTTTAGCAACCTATCCCTAGTACAGGTACCTAGAAGACTCTCACTTAGATTCTGCACAAATCCTTCTAAAGCAGACACAATAACATCAATACCAGTAGCCAAATAACACTAACTGGTAACCCAGTATTTGGGAAAAACAACACTGATAAAATAGTGTTTGCCAAGAAACCCAAGGGTGCCACATAAGACACTGGGCCAAATAAAGACAATGACAACAAAAGTTTACCCCTCAACACAGCACAGCAGCCACCACAGGGAATTCCCTTTCCCCTGGCGAGAATATCTAACCTAGACACTTCCTAAATGACTCAGTCCTCCTCTTCATGCAACAGTTAAAAAATAATGCAAAAATTTGGTTGGTGATTTAAACACAGACCTCAATAACACAGCCAGATAGAAAAGAATCCCCACAACCATAATGTGTCTCTACCTGTCAGGAAAGTAGTTCCACTAACCAGGCCATCTCTAAAGTGGACAGGTTTAGAAGCAAACAAAACTACTGATATGACCAAAACTTGGTTCCTAAGCTTCAGTTCATTCTGAACTAAAAACGATGTGAGGTATCAGTAGTGTAAAGCGAGTAGATGAGTGTTATAGGTGAAGTGGCGATAAAAAAAAAAAATAAAAAAAAAACCCCACAAAAATGGATAGAAAATGGAGGCCACGTGGAGGGCATTCTGGCTACTCAACAACATAATAGAAAACATCTAGAGTAGCAGCCCTTTTGTATCCTTTGGTCTCTCCAGGTGCAGCCAACCAGCTCTGACATACCTCTTAACACTGGCACTCCTGGAACCATATTCATAAAGCTTCTAAGTATAAGGAGTTGCTCCTGGCAAAGATCCTGGAAAAGATAAAAGCTATTTACAAGACATCGTAGCCTTTAAGAGTGCTCCTATGGTGAAAAACAGTTTGGAGTAGGAGAAGGGGACTTTTAAGAATTCCTAAAGTGGAGGAGAAAATAGTAGAAAGACAAAGATGTATGACCAATTATCTGCAGATCCCAAATGGCAGCACATTATTCAAATCTATATTAGATCACGCGGGATAATGTTTGCGGTCAGTCTAATTAAAAATGCAATCATATCGTCAACCCAAGGCTACACATGAAAATGACAACTCCCAGATTTTTGACGAGTGAAAAGTGCAACAGGGGTGGGTCTTTTGTAGCATTTCCATCATCAGAGTGATTACACAACCAATCACAGCAATTTCACAGCCTCATACTGTGAAACATTTTATTTGATTCCAACTAGATGTCCAGAACTTGCAGACTAACAAAAGGGCTTTCATGAACATCATGTTCTACTCCAGTGTTGCTGGTGTAATTGATAAAGTCCACATCTGCATTATCGCACAAGCAAAGAATTTGTAAGATTTGTCAACAAAGAGAGGTGCGTCATTATCAGTGGGGATTACAAGATATTGGACATGTTGCAACATGTCCAAGATTTTGGTAGTACTCATCCCTCAAATAGCCGTCACTATCATGTATTGAAAATGAGCGACATTATATTTAGTTGGTTGGAATTAAATTCTGCTGATTTATTTGTATGGCTTTGCACAGAGAAAGTAATCAAACAAGGTATTGGCCAACTAAAGAGGCATTTTTTTGTGTTACAAGGTCTGAAAAGTCATCATATTTTGTGCAACACATCTGAAAAACCTAAAAAAAAAAAAAAACAGATTCTCCTGAGGACAGTCGTGATGGTGATGAAGACGAGGAGGATAATGGAGAGTGTTACCCTCCACAGCAGAGAAACTTATCTCACAATGGGCTTCCTCACACAGCCCAATTTACAAATTTGCATTTTAGGTATTTACAGTCAATACAATATAATAACCAGCAGCTGTATTGACAACCCAGTCTCACGGCAATTTGTGAAATAGTCACGAAACTTACTTAATCTATTGATTCTGAAAGTGATCCCAACAATATCATTCATAGCTATTATCGTTTATTTGTGATAACATATATGTGCTTTTACTCTGTTTGGGCTACATGCTTGTTGTTACTTTCATTTCTCTGTCAACAAATACAACTCTGAAAAGAAGGACACATGCAGGAATACAGCGACTGGAAGATGTACTGTGCAGCGATGGATAATCCGACTATTGTAACTGAGAGGCCAGTGATGGGGAATGTATCTGTAGCTTTGTGAAGCTTTTAGCCAGCTCATCAAGGCTGGCTACATTAGCTACTAGCCTAGCTGCTGCGGCTTCTTCTTCTATTGATTTGTCAGTTGGCATCCAACGTTCAGATGCATTACCGCCACCTTCCGTACACACAAAAACATTACAGACTTTGTAGGACAGGTCTTGTGTTTCTCTCCTTACAATGTAAAAACACACTCTTCCGGGTCTACGGCGAGGCTACGAGCTGATGCTAACAGGGTTGCCGGTGTAATTTAAACACAAAAATTACCGCAATACGATGTACTCTTTTACACTTATTTCATACGATACGTATTATACTTTAACAGTAGCACATTTGTCAGTACTTCAATCCGTTTATTTTAGTTTATTAATACAAAAACAACATAGTTTGTAAACCCCAAGAAGAACTACATATTTCATGGCGTGTCCAATCACATTGTATTGTAATACTACTGGAAATTGTAGTTCTTTCTTCGAAATAGCCGTTTCTCCTAAATGGAGGGTGAATATAAACCTTTAAGAGAGGGGTTTAAATTGATGAGAAACACATTTATTTGGACTGACTGTACAAATGAAATTGATATACACTGAACAAAAATATAAATGCCCCATGTCAAATATAAGAGTTTTATGAGGATTTGGGTTATGCAATATAGAGAGAAACTCAAAATATGTTTTCAGTAATTACTGATCTTCATATCAGTATTGATAACATCGTGGTATGGCCATTTGTAGCGGATTGACGGTCCTTTGAACATGATGGGGTCAGATTGAGGAATTTGATTTTCAGTATCTTGTGTGTCCGCCAGCCGCTAGAGCAACACATCTTCTTCACATGGAGTTGATCAGATTGTCTATGGTGGCCTGTGGAATGTCATTCCATTCCTCCTGGAGTGCCACACAGACCTGACCCACATTGCCTGGAACTGGAACATGGTCCCGGACACGCCTATCCAGAACATCCCAAAGATGCACTATTGGGGACATGTCTGGTGACTATGCAGGCCAGTCCAGAACTTCAATGTCCTCTGTTTGAAGGAATTCCATGCAGATGCGGGCAACATGAGGTTGGGCATTGTCATGTTGAAAGGTGATGTCATGCTGGCGCACAAACGGCACCACAATTGGGGTGAGAATCTCGTCCCGATATCTTTGTGCATTAAGGTTCTCTTCAATGAAGTGCAATGGTGTTCTATGCCCGTATGTGATGCCTGACCACAACATAATGCCACCACCTCCATGGGCATCCCTGGGCATAACATTTGCATCTGCAAACCATTCACCCGCGCGTCGCCACACACGCTGTCTTCCATCTGCACGATACAACTGGAACCTGGATTCATCCATGAACATCACTCTTCTCCAGCATGCCAAGGGCCATCGGACATGTGCATTCGCCCATGCAAGTTGGCTTCTCGTAGGCGGTTACGGACAGTCTGAGGTGTGATGCGTCTGTTGTGCAGACCAATAGTCTCATCAGCTGTGTGTGTCGCTGGTCTTAGCAGATGGACGAGCCGGATGTGGTGATCTTGTGCTGGAGTGGTCACACGTGGCCGACGAGGATGAGGTCGATTTGCAGTAGTGCCAGTCTGTTGGAAACGAACTCTTAAACGGCCTATGGTCCGATAATGGACACTGAGCCGTCCAGCTACTGCTCTGGTGGACATCCCTGCATCCAACATGCCAATGGCACACTCCCACATAACTTGCGACATCTGAGGCATTATGACTTGTGACAAAATGTGACATTTTGGGGCGGCCTTTTATTGTCCCCAGTCCAAGGATTGTCCAGCTGTTGCTCATTTTGTCTGATCACCCAGTGGACATGCCCCACCCATGCACTGAGTAAAGAAACAACTCACTGAGTAATGCTCACTGACAGCAAGTTGGATTAAAAATTATACACAAATCAAGAGAAATATTACTTTTGTACAATAAAATGTCAGCAAATGCTCATTTACAGTTGTTAACTCCACATGGCAACAATATTTGACATGGGCCGTTTATATTTTTGTTCAGTCTATTAGTAAGGTGAAAATAATTTTTTACCATTTAATCTCATTTTAATAAGAAAAAGCAATGAGTAACTCACAACAGAAATTAGGCCTTGCTTGTGTGTATGGCTCTTTGAAAGTGCTTATAACATTTATGGTAAATGAGAGGCCATGAAGTAACTACTATATACTGTATAGCCATATAGCCATATGACTGTTGTTAAAACACATGAATAAGTGTAACCCTGAAATTATTTTCCTGAGGAGATAAAGCAGCCGGTAATGCCATCAATGTCAGGGTTAGGATAGTATGAAACAGGATTTAACCAGGAAAAGCATCTTTCATGAGGCCAAAAATGACACCCATGGGTTCCAGTAAGTCAAAACAAAACTGTCATCGATGAATTTACCCGCTATGTTAAACAAAATTATTTTAATTTAATTTTATCCAATTGAGCTTCACACGTCTCCTGGAAAACTACACCTGACACAGGGCTGGGTCCAGAGGGGTGAAAATTAAAACTTTGTCATCGGACTAAACATGATACATCATTGGAAAGGACCTAATCAGGGGAGTAAGATTATGTCAGTCTGGAAGTTTGAAGTTGCTCTTCCTCAGAGATATTGACCTTTGAACTTTGACTTTGTTGCATCTTTTAAAGCTTCTAATTCAGCAATGAAAGGGGCTAGAATGATGGGACCAACTGTTATACAAAGCTCTTGACTTATGCTGTCATGTAGGCCGTGACTTGATGTTTTTACCAGCAGGGGGCATCACAAAATGTGGTAAAAATTTATTTTGTAAATTCAGTCCAAATAAACATGCTCATCATCAATTTAACCCGAAATACACTTAAAGTTTTATATTTCACCCTCCATTTATGAGAAACGGCTGTTTTGAAGAAAGAACTACAACTTCCAGTAGTGTTACAATATAACGTGATTGGACAGGCCATGAAATATGTAGTTCTTCTTGGGTTTTACAAACTTTCCTGCATTTGTCCTTCTTTTCAGAGTTGTATTCATTTATAGAGAAATGAAAGTAATGACGAGCACATACATATGTTATCACAAATAAACAATAATTGCGATGAACGATATTGTTGGGATCACTTTCAGAGCGATCTCAGAACAGCTTCTCTCTGTCTGGATATTTCTTGCCTTTTCTATTTGAACAGATACGGAGCTTATACGCAGCTGGAGCACACGGTAGTCATTTTTACGTGGTAGTCCTCCTTCTGTTCGTGCTATCTGAAAACGTCCATCTT
Source organism: Stegastes partitus (assembly GCF_000690725.1). Taxonomy (NCBI): domain Eukaryota; kingdom Metazoa; phylum Chordata; class Actinopteri; family Pomacentridae; genus Stegastes; species Stegastes partitus. The sequence goes on along the minus strand of NW_007577748.1, from coordinate 599,698 downwards.
CGTCACTCAGTTATTTTCATTTATTTCATAATGATAGATGAGAAATTGATATACCCTGTGCCCTAAATACATTTTCTTTATATTCTGTTTCCCTGTCAACCAACTTATCCTACCTTTGTCAGATTTTCATTCCTTCTTAAATTTGTTTTTTTGCAACATTTCAAAATTTCACTTCATTTTAGCTCGACAATTCTATGAAAGCAATACTAAGGTCAAATTTTCTGTCATTTCTTTGCTCAGAGTTGCTCCGATAATTTTCCTAAACCAGTCCTAACCCAGGACTCCTTTATAGATTTTTTTGGGCCTAAGTTAGCATCTCTCTTAGAATATTTTTTGCAATGTTTGTTAATACGATCCATTGAAGAATGACAAAATAGGACCTATATTAGGAGCTACAAAAGTTTATTTCCAAATTATAGATCAAAGACAATATTCTACATGTAATTTCTTTAAATAAATTGGATGTATTGGACTGAGCAATTAATATGGTCTCTATCCAGTCAATCACTCAGCAGCTGAGTCAGAAATTTGCCCAACTTGTTGCCATTTTTAGCTTTTCCCTGAGCTCCTCTGGCAGGCCCAAAAAAATAAGCTGGTGGGGGCAAGTGAGTGCTGACCAAAGGTCTGTGCAGGGGCTGGTGTGCTGAAGGCAGCGGGGTGGAAAAGGTTTGGTCTGGCTTGGTTTGGCTCAGCTTGACTTATCTGCTGATCTAAACTGAGGAGAGATGGTAGGAAAAAATGTCAACACCTGACGGATCAGTTAACATGGCTCACAGCTGGGCTCAGCTCCAGAGCTGTCAAAGCCAATAACTTCCGAGGGTGTTTCCCCAATCCCTCTCACACTCTCAAACACACACATACATGCACATAGACTATAATCACCATCACCATCAAACCATGGAGCTTGCAACGTAAAAAAACCCCCACCAAAACAAAATGTTATCCTCACTGTTCATTAGTAGGATCTCATGGCCGTAAAACAGCATGCTCACACTGGGTGTGTATTACTGAGAATACTGTACTTTGCAGAGGGATGTTATAAAAATAGAACGTGGCCTCAATTTGGGAATGCAAACAGATGATGATCATGATGATGATGGCAGGTGATAATGAGAGTTGATCCAAATCCAATTTTTGCTCCAGTGAAGTTATTTTGCATATTATGACAGCAACTTAATGATTTGTCATCCAATCAATCCAGCAATCCAGATATAATAAATACTGTTTGAACAAAAGAGAAATGGACCCATTCTTTGACTTTGTTCAAATTCGTACCGACACAAGAAGTATTGATTTCTGATTTTAAAATGCAAGACAAATGGAACCAGGGAAGTTTAGTTTTCAACCTTGAAAACAAAAGGGATTTACTTTTCTTTGTTTTGTTTTGAATTAGTTTTTTAATCAAAAAAATTTTAAATGAGGTAAAATAAAGGCAGATTTTAACATTCATTCATTTGACCTGTTAACCTCCAAAGTTACAGCAGCTACATACTGTAATATACTGCACTAGTTGCCGCTGAAAATGAAGTTAAGTAAAAGAAAAAAGAAAAAAAGAAAAAAATCAACCAAGAAGCCACGAGTTACTAAGCTGCAACCAGAACAGTCAGATGACAAAAACTCAGGGTGTATTTGGATTAACTGCAGGCCGTTTACACAGAGCAGATAGGACACAAATATGGAAACACATTGCCAGAAAGTTTTTGGAAGATACATTCAGCAAACTGAAACATCTTTCTGAGCTGTGGAAGTAGAAAAGTGTAAAAAAAAAAATAAATACTGAGTTTGCAGAGGTTGTAAAAATGTAAAAAAAAAAAAAAAAAAAAGTATCTATAAAGTATCTATAGCATTTTGGCACTTGCTATACATGTTAATCCTATTTTTTAATTTTTATTTTTTCATTTTTTTGTAAAACAGATCATTAAAATAAATGTAACTTTTGTTGTTTTTTTGTATGATTTATGGCATTCTAACTGAGTCATACTACACAGAAGATAATTTTGAGTTCTTACTCTTTCTAGCTATGGTTGAGCTCTTCGATAGTGCTGCAGAACTTTACATTTGTGGAAAATCCACCGACAGTGAGCAAAACTGTGACAAGAGCATAACTCACCACTGCTTGGGGTTCAGGGGGTTAATATTGTGGCTAATGGGTGTAAGGTGTATCGATGTCTCCAGCGCTACAGTGACTTTTAAAATATGTCATTTGGTGCAAAATGTTTTTGCAAACCAACAAATGTCTACATCTGTCACTTTTTAGGACTAAAATTCCTCATAGCCATGCCTGCAGAAAGGATTTTTAAATACTGCACAATACTTGGCACTTGGTAAAATCTTATTTTGTCCATTTTAATTATTTAACAATTCATTGGATATGATAAATTCTGTTTCCTACAATGTTGGTTTAAATGCTGGTTCAAAGCCTTTTCATACTGCAAGGGTTTCATTCTGGTGGACAAAATAAAATTCAACTATTAAACTAAAAAATATTTATTCATCAGAATGTCCTTCACAGATGGCCATGTGTTGTGTAGTTGTTGAATCAAAGCCCTTCAGGTTGTCTCAGAAACAGTACCAAGGACATGACCTCAGTAGCTTCAGTTTCAGCTACAGGCCCATAAAAAAAAAAGGTTCTAAATGTTTGTGCATTTATTTTAAATCTTAGATATATTGAAATAGGATGTCTTATCTTCACATGTTATGTGCACAAATAAAAGTTTCCATACATTAACGTCAAGTTGGGCTCCACAATAAAGGCTTGCTGTTTGACTAGAACACTGACACAGTCAAATCTCAGCTTATTTACCTTCAGCTAAGAAGCAGTTTCCTTTCCTTTCACTGAGCTCCATCACGTGTGCATACACATGTATGTCTCCTAATCTGTGCATGTGGATAAATACACCTGTCTGCCTTTGGGTATACATTATGTTGGCAGCGTGTTTTATATGTGACAGAGCACCTGCAGCGTTTTGACTTTGTTAATTTGTCCTCCTCCTACTTTTCTCGAAGGTGAGTCTTTTGTCTGAAATCTGGAGAGTGCAGAGTACATACTAATGAATTTGTCACCCAACAAATAGACTTAATGGTCACCTGCAATAGATGAATTAGGGACATTTCTACAATGGGAGCTAAATAAACTGCCTCATTTAAGTGCTGGGGCTATGCACAGAACCTCAGTATTTTGTACTAAAGGAATCTTAAGGCTATTAAATAAAATGGATACAGGTTCAGGTACAGGTCTGCCCTAATGAGAAGTCAGTGTATTTAAAGATGGAATGTTACAACTGGGTTAAAGTATAAACTAACCCTTTATTGAATTAGTACCAAAGCTGAAGCTTTGTAATTTTACACATTTTTTTAAGGTCCTTTTTCTGCAAATGATCTCTTGTTGAGCATTTTTTCGTAACATGTATTAAGTTGTCAGTTATATAAAACCACTCCAACATAAGCGCTGTGGTGCAGCTGAGGATGAGCAGGAGGAAGATTCTCCCATCAGCAGAGTTACGAGCGTGTAGGAGTGATGAAGCTCCAGTCTTATTTCTTAAGGCAGTTCTTCTCAGGATCAATAAATCTATGGATCAAACAATGAAAGCACAGACCATGCATGGCTTTCTCATTTAACAGCAACGCTGCTATAAATAATAAACTATAATAGCCCTTATTGTGAGGTTTTAATGATAGTATGCTCCTTACTTATGTGATAATGACGGCAACAACTGAGACAAACAACCTGCAGAATGAAACACAGCATCAGGCTTTTGGCAGAGCTCTGTCTTTTACTGGATTATCAAATTTAGAACAGGTACACTCACACAGCACTGAGTGACAAAGGTTCCCCCTGACATACAACCAGGACAGAAAACACACTGACATCCACCCAGTATATAACTTTGTCCTCTTCTGTAATCTGTACAGAGAGTGGTGGTGTCTACAGCAAGACCTACAGTTAATACAAACAGTATATACTGTATGAAAATGCAAAGTTACCTGTACACAGTCCTCCCAAAGAGCACATGAATACTTGCTCACCACCTACACTGCTTAATCTTACTAAACATCTCCTCCCGTACAGCATTTTAATAGGTTGCCCTGTCATAATTAAAACTATTGTAGAGAGTATACAAACTGATACTGAACAATTGAACAAATCGCTGTGTTTCTATCAGGTCCTGTACAGACTGAAAGCTGCTGGAAACTGACTTTTAACTCCTCAGCCTCTTGCTGCTGCTGCTGCTGCCTGCTCTTGTCTGAGTTATCAGAATCAACACAAAAAACAGAGCCAACAGAACAACTAATAAAAAATATTCAACTTAGGTGTCAATCCACTCATGAGCAGATCAGCAAATGAAAAACAAACAATAAGCAGCCTACTGAACTTAATTCCCTTTATTCCCATTATTTAGTGTGTGAGTGCATTTGTGGATTTGGGAATGGAACCTGTTCAATGAAGAGACACCAGCAGCTCCCTCACACTTGTGTTCCTTTCTTTTCAATCATGGATGATGTTCTTGTATCATGGCAAGCAGCTGGTTTTTATGTGTGCACGGTTTAGACTAATTAAATGCCACAGGTATTTTTTTTAAGTTTTTATCCTCAGAATAACTGAAACACTGTGTCCTCCCTTTGGTTGTTGTCAGCTAATAAGGCTGCAGTGTATATTTCTTTCTGCTGACTCCGGTAGACCTTTCTGATTGCGGACATTTTGACTTGTCACTGTAGTGAAAGAACATGACGGCTGCTTTGGGACGGCACGGCTTTTCTGTAAGCCAGTTAACTGTCAGTTTATTGGGACGCTTAATGGAATAAAGTCATCATTATTGCACCTTGGATTTCTCGCCTGGGACAAGTTAAAATGTCTACTCGGTAGGAAGTGCATGTGCAATGTACAAGTAGTTAGCAGCAGGTGAATTTAGCCTAGACATTTTACACTTAGTCCGTTGTAATATTTTACTGACTCCTTGCACTAAATAACCGTAATTTATGAGCAGGGGTTGCTGAACATTCCTAGTCACTTGTTTTGCTGTAAAATTTCAGTCCTTCTAAAGATTCAGAGACTACCTGATGCCGTTTTTATTGGCAATGTTGAGAAATACCTAGGGTGCCACAAGCCCTCAGTTTTTTTTTTCTGCAACGCGATTTATCCGGACAGAATTCAATAGTGTACATCAGACTGAAAATATGTCAACACAGAGTTAGCATGATACTTTTTGTACTGATGAGCCATTGTGTAGCTAACATTAGTCACACAAAAGCTGATGCATTGCTCATAATATGGTGTCGGCTCACCACAGCATCACTTTCCCATTTACAGCTAACATCCAGCAGTATTCACAGTGTATCTATTAAGATCAGCCTATTGACAACATATTATTTGCAACGCTTTTGTATTGCACAATACATAACAGTGACATGTCAAGAAAAAAAAAACAAAAAACACATGCAGAGGATAGTATTTTTAATGTGCAGAATGACATCAGCTCTGTGTGGAAAATCTCTTTTAACTGAAATGGATTCAACTGATCTCTCTCAAGGATTTCTTTTCTTTCCTTTTATTTCATTTTGACTTGTTTCTCTACATCCTTGGTTACTTGAGTGCAGTGTCCTTGCCACTGATGTCACGCCTGGTGTATTCTGTCTTTTCTTGGTACGGCTCTTAGCAAAGCAAATACAATGTGAACTGCAATTTTTTTTTTTTTAAAAAGTGCTTTGTGTGGGAAGACTTAAAATGAAATCCAACAAGATTCAGCTTCAGTGTTGGAGTTTCTGCATTGGTACCGTTATTTTCATTCCATTCACTATGTATCCCCTTTATTCTTTATCTGTGTAGCGTGATTTATTTATCTGACAACAGCTCACAGAAGTATTGCGTCTGTTCAGTTCATGTTAACTATGCTTTTACTTTAAAACTGACTGTGAGATTGCCTATGCAATCCAGAGTTGTGTGCATGACCACAAAAAACCAACAGAAAAGTTCTATAGTAAACTGGGGAGTGACGAGGTCAGAGCCTGGATGCCAAATATCTTCTCTGCTCTGCATATTCTAGATTCACATTACTAATTGGCTAAAACAGCTTCTATAAATGTGTACATCAACATTTGTATGTTCCTTTTTAGATAGAAATAAGATATAGAAAACATCAGACACATCACCCAGTCATGCAGTGTAGCTGTAGTCTTGCTGCTAATTTACAGCACACTGTTGGGACTCCCACGCATGTCTACCTGAACGCTCTTCCTCCTTTACACCCTCAAATTCCGTCAGCACATTAAGACTCTTGTTCAATCCTGCTATCTATAAAGCTGAAATATTTCTAAAGTCAAGCCAGTGCTCCCCAAACACATAGCTTTACGAGTCATCTACACCCTTATGTTCTCCCCCTAAACAACTGCAAATTATTGTTCACTTTATCAAACGGTGCAGCATTTGTCCATTCACAATTTATGCAAAACTCAGGAGCAACACTGCTTACAAACATATGCACAAAAGACGTTACTCCAGTCGTGGCTCCCCATTCGTTACAGAATTCTAGGATTGTGAAGATTCTTTTAAATGTAAACATTGTCTGCTCTACATCTGAGAAACTTTGCTTGTTAACTGGAAAAATAAAGTAATGGGTTGAATAACAGTCCAGTCACAATGTATTAAATGACAAGTTAACACACAAACAGCTTAAGTGTTAGTCAGAACACAATGCCGCATTGTACAGGTGTTCTTTTTTTCACACTGTTTGCTTAACCTTTTCTCTCGGTGGTCTGTAGGGGCATTTTGAATCCACTGGAATTTTGTAATGTTAAAATGTCCACCTCTGGCTTGAAAACAAAATTAATTCTCTCTCTATCTCTGTCTCTCTCTTTGCTCCAGCACTATCTGAGAAAGAGATTGAGGCTAAAAACAAAAAGACCTTCTTTTTTTTTTTTTTCCTTTTCTTCCCCAGAGAAGGACCAGCTTCATACACATCTTTAGGCGACACAACACCTCTAGGTCCTTGTCGAGTAACAAGCTACGGGGCAGGCAGATAGACCGTGTCCTAGAATGCTGAGTGTGAAAGAACATCGACAGAAGACGCTTCCTTCTCCCCAGTCAGCCCTCGTGCAAGTGAATGACTAAGCAGCACAGATGGGCGGCCACAACCCCGGAGAAGAAATTGTTTCAGGCTCGAGTAGCAGTTGGCTGAATGAGCAATACAACAGGTTCAGATGGGAGGGGCGAGAGTACGGTGGAGTTTGGGCGATGGCGGATGGCAGTTGGGAAGGTGAAAATGAGTGCAGCGTAAAAACAGAAGCTCAGGGGGTTGGTGTGTTGGTGTCAGATGCTGAGACATACGCAGACATCATGGGTGCTGAAAAGAGGGCAGCTTGTAAGCACATTTGATCCCTGGCAAGGTTGTGTCAGATCAAGGAGAGGGGTTGCACTCTTGATAGGCAGCTGATCAGAAGGAGGTGATACGTGTGAATGAGTGCATTTAATTCATCATCTCGTCTCAATCGTGAGCTTTATCTATCCTTTTAAAAGTCTGCTGAGCACGCTTGCGCTTTTCGACCAATGCCCTCCTTCATATTCATCCTCTCCCACGCATCCACACCTGGCAGTTTCCATGGTCATTTAAAAGCAGAGCAGGTTTCAGGCCTTTGGATTCCATGAAACCAATTTACATCAAACACATGTGAATTAAGTGTTTTTTTTTCTCCATGTATTTACTAAAGGTTAACATTCACACAACGTTAATGTAGGATGTCATCCTTCCGTACAATATTTGAATTGCATTATGGTGGAACTGGCCTGTGTAATGTTCTCCAAGAGCAGTAGAACTAACTTGAATCACAACCCTGGGGGAGAAGCAAGCAAGGTATTTGTTTAGTGCAATGTAAAGCCAGAGAGATGACTGTTCAAATGTCAGGGTCCTATCCTGCAAGTAAGGGGCATGTACTAGTTGGGATACGAGCAATAAAACTGAAAAGACAGACGAGTATAAGTCCACTGTAGAAAGATGACACATTGATACAAAAGTTAGAAGAGAAGCATGCAGGAAACAGGAATGAGAACGTTTTATTTATCTGTAATGCATTACACCATAATAGGCATTTCTGTGGGTGTGCACACATGGACTAAAGCAAAAACAGACATGGAAGATGTAACATTTTTTTTAGACAGATTAAATCAAAGGTTTTCTGCTATCTATTTCTCTCTGCATCTATGCATTTCGATGCAAATACTACGTTTGAATAATGACCCACTTAGGCTAATCTTGGAACAAATGTTAGATGAGACTGCTGTAGCAATTTATCCACAGATTGTACAGTATGTAGACTAAAAGCTTTTAATCTATTTAGCACATTTTATGAAAGGACAAAATAAGGTGCAGCAGCAAAGAGGCTAAAGTACTAACATAGGCTATATTGTGTGTGTGTGTGCGTGTGTGTGTGTGTGTGTGTGTGCGAATGTAATGTATCGGACCTGGATACTGTTCCAAGACTGCAATCATTAAGTCCAATGAAAATCTGCCAAAAAAGTGTCTTTATGTCATGGGGCCCACAACATGGAAGCATGCCAGACAGTGTCCTATGGAGTTTTGTTGTACTTAAATGTAGTAGTCAGAAAAGTAAATGCTCCCTTCAGCACTTCACTGGAAAAGTGGTTGTTCATGAGGTCAAATCTTTTTAATCAATTTTCTTAGTCATAAAACATTTCTAACGTCATTTTTACAAATGTGTTTATTGTGTTTTATGGCATGCAGTTTGGAAAATTATATATACAATGAAAGTCTCAATATGTGGAATGAATGTCTGAATATATATATATATATGGAATGAATGTCTGAATATAATGAAAGTCTGAATATATAATGAAACTGAATATATGGAATGAAAGTCTGAATACATATAATGAATCTCTTTGGGTTTCCATAGAGATGGCGGCGTGCATCTCCTTCAGAAGACAGCGAGAGTAATTATATACATTTTGTACATTTTGAGTGTCTTGTCTATCCCAGACGTTCATTCCGCAAAACTTACAGCCAACAGACTTTGCTGAACATCAGGGAAATGGACGTTGCTAAAATTGCAGGTTATAATTTGGACATACTACACCAACAAGGAGTCAGATCGGAGACTACGCCGGCAGTTGCCCGAGAGAGACGGAAGCACAAGGAGGTTCAAACAGTTTATGGAGAGGGTGTGAGGAGTCCCTGACAATATTCAGTGTCCTGCTCCTGCAG
>NW_007577748.1:584646-585912 GCF_000690725.1 Stegastes partitus | reverse complement strand
GGCCCTGCTGCCGTGGCTGCTGCTCCCGCTGGCGGGGAGCTTGACTCAACCATCCCGTGCCTTGAGGGAAGCTCGGTGGACATCTGGTTCCAGCAAGGAGCGAGACCAAAGGACATGGCCAGTTCTTACCCGAACATAAAGATGGACCATGGACCGCTGCCCAGAAGGGTAAACATGGAGGGAAGCTCCTGTCTCAGCCGTTACAAGCCCTCCAGCTTAGTAACAAATACTCCATTCTGGATGAGCAGGACTTCCCACCACTCACAGGCCAACACAACCAGCCGTCCTCTCCGGGGTCTCAAGGCGACTCGTTGCCGCTCCCTCCATCCACAGCAGAGGCCAAGGTGTCCATCTCTCCTGAAGCCGCTGACCAGCGGCAACCCCCCTGGACAATTCCTGGCTCCATACAGTTCACCCCCTGTCCCACTGTCCACAGCTCTCAGCGACGTGCGCTTCTGGTTGCTGCTGCGGCCACAGTCATCACTGGGGACTCCATGGTAAGGAGCATCAAACTACACGCTGCCGCCACTTACTGTTTCCCCGGTGCCAGAGTCTCGGACTGGAACGGATCCCAGCTCTTTTATTCAAGCATCCAGACGCTGGAAAAGTTGTCATCCACATTGGCACTAATGACATCTCCAGCGAACAGTCCGAAGTCCTCAAACGAGATTTTAACAGTATTTTTAATCTTCTTAAAAACTGTAGTAAGTCTGTTTTTATCTCTGGACCTCTCCCCTCCTTCCATCGAGGGGTGGGCCGTTTTAGCAGGTTACTGTCTCTCAACACGTGGCTACAGTCAGGTTGCTCCTTGCATAACCTGGTTTTCATTGATAATTGTAATCTGTTCTGGGAGCGTGCAGCATTTTTTAACAGAGACAGGATCCACCACAGTCCACAAGGATCCCATGCTCTAGCTGCAAACATTCGCCATGCCATTGTTACCACCAGACACGCATAACAAACTATGCCTGTAGCACACCTGGACACAACACTGGTCACTGATCACATCACTTCTTCAGCAGCACTCACCAGCTCCACCCACAGTCACCTGAAGTATCCCAGTAATCATCACCACTAGATATGTCACACCCACTGCCGCCAGGGCCAGGAAGCAGCAGTCCTCTCTCTCTTCCTCCCTCTCCTCCTTCCTCACTCTCCCTTTCCCTTTCCATTCAGGTGGGCGTGAGCTGGTGCAGTGACTGAAGAGGACAGGCAGGTGATTCCAATCAGCTGATGACGCAGGCATGTGTCGGCTGCAGCTGTGCC
>NW_007577748.1:580082-584166 GCF_000690725.1 Stegastes partitus | reverse complement strand
ACTCTTGATTAGCCTGTTAGTCGATTAGCCTCTTAAGTTAGTGATAACCTGCCTGTGTGTAGCGCAAGCCTTTGTGTTAGCGGTAGTCTGTCTGTCCACGTGTTACACTAGCCACGTAGCTCTAGCCTTATCCTGCTAGCACCCTATCGGGTGCATACTGTTTGCGAACTCTTTAAGTTAACACTCGTCAGTCTGTTTTGTGCCCCCGTCTGCTTCCTAGTTTCCTGACTCGGTATGTGAGTTTCATTTGAGTGTAACCCAGTCTGACCGCTAGTGGGCGTAATTTGCCCTGCCAGCCTTTGTGAAGTTTGTACCTTACTCCAGTCTGTACAATAAAGCATTGTGTTTTATCAACCCGCCTGCCGTGATCTGTTGCCTCGCACTTGAGTCTCTGAACCAATCCGTAACAAGATATCTATGGCCCAATACATCCACTCATCATAGAAAATTTAATGACCTCCTACATATCCAGACAAACGGTCTACCTGCATCTCCCAGTACAACCTCACTGAAAATGGCCTTGTTCAACATCAGATCCATATCCAACAAAACCTTCATTTTAAATGATTTTATTCTGTTACTAAATCTAGAGTTTATGTTTTTAACAGAAATTTGGTTGAGACCTACTGACTGGAGTCAGCTGGAGATGTGTCCTCTACACTGAGTATTTTAACCAACCCAGGGTCAGTGGTCGTGGCAGTGGCATAGTATGTGTTTACAGAAGGAATTTTAAATGTCAATTATTGCATTTTAATGAATTTTCTTCCTTCAAGGCTCTGACTTTTAAACTTGCTGGTTTTCAGTCGATTTTATTTGCCATCATTTATCTGCCCCCAAAACCTCCTGGCAGCTTTTGAGCAGAATTCCCAGAGCTTTTATCATCTCTGGTTTTAAATCATGATAGGGTAGTTCTCTGTGGTGATTTTTAATATGCATGTTGATGACTCCACCAATGCGCAGGCAGCAGACTTTTTAAACATCACAACTTCTGTTAACTTTAAACAGCATGTGTGTGGACCAACCCATAACCGAGTTCACACTCTGGACCTTATTTTTACCCTGGTCATAATTTTATCCTCCATAAATTTAGGAGACAAGGCGACGCTATTTTTCTGAGTTGATTTTTAGCAATAAACACAACCCCAGGTTTTTGTTTAAGACGGGGGATCACCTGGTGAATCTAGCCCCTCCTAGTGTCCCTGTCTACTCAGATGCTGACTGCGAAATGTTTTTGTCTTATTTTAATAAGGTAGAGTCAATCAGAGCCTCGATTACCCCCAGTGCCTCTTTTAATGGTGTTTTTTTTTTGTTTGTTTTTTTCCAACAAAAAGACATTTTTAGCCAGTTTTATGCAATAACCCTGTCTGAACTTTTAGAAGTGGTTTTATGTACAAGAGTGTCTTCCAGCCCTCTTGATGTGATACCTACCAAGTTTTTAGGACAGGCAATTGAAACGACTGGACCCAATCTGCTCTCTGTTTTTAACAGCTCCTTGGATACTGGTTGTGTCCCTGATTATTTTAAGACTGCATGTGTGACCCCACTGCTGAAAAACAGTGGGCTGGATCCATCTCAGTACCAGAACTGTAGACCAGTATCCAAGCTACCTTTTATTTCAAATTTTTTTAGAAAAAATAGTGGCCATGCAGTTTGTAGCAGCACTTGAGGATAACCAGGTCTTTGAAAAATTCCCGTCTGGTTTCCGGAAGTACCACAGCACCGAAACAGCCCTGCTCAAGGTGACCGATGATCTTTTAATGGCAGCAAATGATGGTATGTGCGCCATCTTGGTACTTCTGGACCTTAGTGCTGCATTTGACACGGTTGATCACAGCATTCTTTTAAACCGGCTGAGGCACTGGGTGGGCATTTCAGGTACAGTTTTAGATTGGTTTTTATCTTACCTTACGAATAGAAGGTTCTGTGTTGCAGCAAACAACCACATGTCGTCATTTTATCCAGTGAAGTACGGTGTGCCTCAGGGTCTGTTTTAGGTCCAGTTTTATTTTCTTTGTATATGCTTCCCCTGGGGCACACAATAAATGACACAGTGTTTTATTTCATTTTTATGCTGACGACACGCAGCTGTACCTGCCTTATAAAACCATTGACCCTCGGAAGTTTAGTGCTTTAACCTTCCTCTGGTGTTAGCGTTCTGCTGCCATCTCTGGTGTTAGCGGGTCATTTTGGACCTGTGTATTAAATCAGGCATAAAATACCCTAAAAACAATCTTTTATCATCCAATGTTTTTCTTAACTCTTGTTTAGCTGGTTGGGCTCCCTTATCCATGAAAAGATTGGTTTTAATNCATCACGTGGCTGTAGCACAATGAACAACAATGGTGAACGCCTTGCAGATTTCTGTCTCAACAACGACCTTGTATTTGGAGGCACCATCTTTCCCCACAAGAACATCCACAAACTCACCTGGAGGTCACCAGACAGAAGAACATTCAACCAGATTGACCATGTTATCATCAGTGGAAAATGGCGGCGATCTCTTAGGGATGTTATAGTGTACCGAGGAGCCGATGTATCGAGTGACCACAACCTATTGATAGCATCAGTGAAACTGAAATTTCGCAAGGTAAAGAAAAAAGACCAACAAAGAAAGCAACTTGATGTCGCCAAACTCAAGTGCCCTAAGATCCAAAAACAGTTTGTCCTAGGGTTAAAGAATCGCTTCCAAGCCTTACTGAAGATATACCAGTTGAAACCAAATGGAATAAGATCAAATTGATGTACAATGAGGATGCAATCTGCACCATAGGCTACAAGAAGAAAAACAACAAGCAATGGTTATCACCTGAGACATGGATTTTTACATTTTTAAATTTTTAAATTTAGAGAAGAACAAGCTGGATTCCACAAGGGACGAGGATGCATAGACCAGATCTTCACGCTGAGAAACATCATCGAGCAGTGTCTAGAATGGAATGCCCCCCTGCACATCTGTTAGGAGAAGCTCCTAATCGGTGTGGTGGAACCCAATATGCGACAGAGGACGCGGGTGTGGTGACAAAATAAGATTTATTGTGGAACACCCAGGAAGTGGGGAAAGGGAGGTGTCGGTGCTTGCAGTCTCTTCAGTGAAGGAGGTGAGGGGGGGAATGCGGGAACTCCAGGGGGGGGTGTCCAGTGCGGGGAAATCCATGCTCTGGGGGAGAGGTGCTCGAGGTGTGGACAACCCGTGAAAACGTCCGGAGTGCAGAGGCTGGTGACGGGATAGGAGTGGCTGGGCAGGAGACGGCGACAGGCGGTGGAGGCTCTGAGGTGACGAAGGAAACAAGAAGCTCGGGTTAGCAACAGAACAAACAATTACTCGAAATCTAGAAGACAACAGTTTCTCTGGCCGGTCTACCGCTCGTAGCTGAGTGAATCATCTGGCGCTGCAGTGTGGGGAGAAGCCGGCTAAAGAGCAGCGCTGATTGTAACAGGAGACAGGTGCGGTGAATCAACGAGCAAGTCCTCCTTAGCCATGGCTCTGCCCAGCCTGAAAACATGCACAGCACAAACAACAGAAACAGCGAGCAATAACCTGCTATACACTACTAGAACCCCAACAACATCAGCTTTATAGACTTTAGAAAAGCATTCGACAGCGTACACAGAGAGACTCTTTGGAAGATTCTGGAGTCATCCCTCATTACACTAATCAACCTATTCTACAGTGACTTTGAGTGCAGTGTTATTACCGGCAGCAACACCATCTCAGAAACATTCCCAGTGAACTCTGGTGTTCGTCAAGGATGTATCCTCTCCCCCATATTATTCCTAGTGACCATCGACTGGATAATGCGACGTACAACATCAGACACGGTCAGGGGGATACAGTGGACCCTTCTCTCCCACCTTGAGGATTTAGACTTTGCCGACGATCTGGCAGTCCATTCCACAAGGAGTGACCACCTTCAGGAGAAAACCGACAGTCTGGAAAAATTCTCTAGACAAACCGGGCTATACATTAATACCACCAAGACTAAAGTCATGCCAATCAACCTGAACAACCCCTCACCCATAACTATCCATGGTAAAGTGCTTGAAGATGAATTCACATATCTAGGCAGCCTCATAAGCAAGGACA
>NW_007577748.1:567876-571692 GCF_000690725.1 Stegastes partitus | reverse complement strand
GCTTTTATTTCACATACTTATATAATACTCAGAGTATTCAAGAGTCATTGTCTATGTCTTCTTCAGACTCAACAACATCATGACTGCAGTTTTTGAATGTAATGCCTCTACAGATTCCACAGGTCGAGATGCTCGTGACCGTATTCTTCTTGCAGCTGCACTGCCGTTTGCTGCAATCTCCATGACAATTGCAGCTCGTGAACTTCAGTAGCTCCTCAGGAGTCATGGGGTCTAGTGTTGGAACTGGCTCATACCCATGCACACCTAATGTCCATCCATAGTCACTGGGGTTCAGAGACATGCTCTGTAGAAGGATCCAGTCTCGGGTCTGCAGGTATGCACAGAGTGAATGCTGTGCAGCTGCACCCTCTGTTAGAGATAGAGTCTCTGGTTTGATCACTCCTGCCACTGCCTTCCTTGAGAGAGTCTATTCATCCATCCATTATCTATACACCGCTTAATCCTTACTAGGGTCGTGGGGGGCTGGAGCCTATCCCAGCTGACTCAGGGTGACTGGCAGGGGACACCCTGGACAGGTCACCAGTCTATCACAGGGCTACACTTAGAGACAGACAACCAAGATGGACAATTTCGCATCACCAATTAATCTCAACATGTTTCTGGACTGTGGGAGGAAGCCGGAGAACCCAGAGAGGACCCATGCTGCACGGGGAGAACATGCAAAGTCCACACAGAAACATTACCAGGACACAAACCGGCGACCTTCTAGCTGCGAGGCAACGGTGCTAACCACCGAGCCACCTTGCAGCCCTCCTTGAGAACATGTTGTACCAAATTTCACCCAATGTTCCATGATAAATGAACTGCAAAATTGCAGTACCAGCCTGAATCACTGCCTCCTTGGTGGCTTCTGTGTCAAGGAAGATGTCCATGTACTCATCCATATCCCCTGCACAAAACATGTGCAGAAAACATGTAGGCAGGGGACATGGGTGAGTACATGGACAGAAAGATGGGATCATGTGCATCTGGGCCTGTGGAATCTGTAAAGGCATTACATGCAGAAACTGCAGTCATGATGTTGTTGAGTCTGAAGAAGACATAGACAATGACTTTTGAAGCTTCTGACATTGTGAATGAGCAATAACTGAGGATTATACACTGCTCAAAAAACATAAAGGAAACACCTAAACAACACAATGTGACTCCAAGTCAATCACACTTCTGTGAAATCAACCTGTCCAGTTAGGAAGCAACACTGATTGTGAATCAATTTCACCTGCTGTTGTGCAAATGGAGCAGACACCAGGTGGAAATGAGAGGCAGTTAGCAAGACAACCCCTATAAAGGAGTGGTTCTGCAGGTGGTGACCACAGATCATGTCTCTGTTCTCGTTCTTTCTGGCTGATGTTTTGGTCACGCCTACATCTTGTCAATGCTCTCAGCCCAGGAGGTAGCATGAAGCGGTGTCTACAACCCACACAAGCTGCTCAGGTAGTGCAGCTCATGCAGGATGGCACATCAATGCGAGCTGTGGCAAGAAGGTTTGCTGTGTCTCTCAGCACAGTGTCCAGAGCCTGGAGGAGATACTAGGAGATTTTTCTTTTTTTTAAATCGATTTTTCGACAACCCTAACTTGAGCAGGATTTCAGGAACTTCAACACAAAGTATCTGATGGGGGATTCATTCAATGTGCTTTCTAAGGGATGCTTTGACACTTTGTATCGATAAAAATATAAGAACTGGTGAGGTGATGGTAATCCTCTATTTTTCACATAGACCTGCATTCTAAATACCAACCAGCAGGAAGTGGTGCAAAAAGAAATTGTTATGTCAGTAATCATTTTCCTAATAAGTCAATGGTCTCAATTGCTACTTTAAAGTCTCCCTCAGTACATCACATTGTTCATTTTGTAAATTACAGTCCCATTTAGGGGAAAACAGATAATAAAGCGGAGGATGCTTTAGGGGGTCTGACAAGTTACTGCCATATATATGGGCTTGTGTCCGTGATTTCTCAGTCAGATCCAAAAGACCAAGATGGTGATGGCCAATTGTCCAAATCTGGCTTTAAAATTTTAGTACAAAAACCAATAGGTGACATCACAGCAACTACATCCATGTTTTATATACAGCCAATGTTTTTTCAGTGTATAGGCAATGAGACAAACACTACAAGGTAACTGGTTTAATCTGCATTCAATGCTCTCTACGCTTGTAATGTTTTCGCTTGGAGGATGTGGTGGGTACATATCTGCTGAACAACATAGGTGCATGCGTGGGTCTCAGAGTGAATAAGTGTGTCTGCGCACATGGGAATTGTATCAGTGAGTGAGTTTATCTGTATGAGCAAGCACCTGTCCTCATAATGCCCCAGTCCTTCACAGTTCACTGCCTCGTTCCAGCTAATTTCCATCCAGAGGTGCCAGAGTAGAGTTTTGATTATGCTCCATAACAAACTGAAAAGCAGCCCTAATTTACACTCCGGGCTCCCTGCTGAGAATCATTATCTGCATTCATACCATTACACCAAAGGTCACACTGATTTCTTTAGTCACAAACAGACACAGACTACTCCAAATGGGTCACAGAGATTAATCTTTCCACTTCTGTGTTCACATTGAACACCTACTTTTGTTGAGCACAAGTGAAGAGTAGAAATTAAAGGCTGCTATCTCGCGCTCTGCGATACAACTGGAAGGTGGTGTTTTTTTCTCTATAATTGAATTTCCCCCCAGGCAGAGAAAGTCCTTTAAACCAAGGCTTTGATTTTTCTGTCAACATCGGTGACAATGTCAAAGGAAAGTGGGTGTTCAGGAAGGACCATCCTTTGGTTCAAAGGAGTGATCAGAGGCACACTCTCTGTGTAATAAATGTGAGGGAGGTGTTTAAAACATTATGCCCCTGGATGTACACAAGTCAGCAGATGCTTAATAAATCTTTTACTCATTTCATCTGAAAGTCTGAAATCCTGACTTCAGTTTTTTTCTTTTTGACATTTTCTGTGAGTCAAAGGAAATGAGCTACAATAAAATACGATTTGATCTTTATACGAGACTAATTTGTTAAAGCTATCAGGAACAAATTAAATTATTTTACCTTTGGCATCTCTTTTAGCAGAGATGTCAGGACTGAGTGCAAGATCAAAGCCTCCTGAAATGTTACTGAAATAGTTTTCTGACGCAGTGACTTTTAAATGAACTAAACTTTGCCTACTCTGTGACTCCGAAACACAGAACAGCTGTTTCCTGGCTGTTACATCTGCAGGGTGTGAGGAAGGTTATCATTTTATTCATCCTGTGAGTTAATTATTTTAGCTGACCTTGACCTTGACTGATCATCCAGCAAACAAGACAATCTACAAGATCTTTATTTACTTGCCTAGAAAATTAGTTGCCACCTCAGCACTGTAGTGCCCTTTTGATGCCGATGATACCTAATCCTATGGTTAGCACCATTGCCTCGCAGCTAAAAGGTGCTTGGTTGTCTGTCTCTAAGTGCAGCTCTGTGATAGACTGGCGACCTGTCCAGGATGTCCCCTGCCTTCACCCTGAGTCAGCTGGGATAGGCTCCAGCAACCCCACGACCAGAGTGAGGATTAAGCAGTGTATAGATAATGGATGGATGGATGGATGGATGGATGGATGGACAAAGCATCATTCCCTAGTGAGGATTAAGCAGTGTATAGATAATGGATGGATGGATATTGTTAATATAATTCATTACGTAAATTTGTCCTTTTCTAAACTTGTATTTATTTTGTATTTGAGTTGGTTTAAATGATCTAATGTGTTAACAAATAAAGAAACAAATAATATAAGTAAATGAATAATATTCTGTCATATTTGTTGTTAA
>NW_007577748.1:557830-566523 GCF_000690725.1 Stegastes partitus | reverse complement strand
TTTCCTGTCTTAGAATTGTCCATTTTGTCTTTTGTTTTTAATTACCTTTGTTTTCTCTTAGACCTTTCATTTCTGTGATTTTTTTGGAAACTCTGCCTACTCAGACTTTACATCCTTGTTCTGTTACGATTCCCTTCCTTGCCTGCCTCTGTCGTCTCCCCCTTCCCTAATAAAGTTATCTTTTTATTTACATCATTTTCCTGTGTGTCCTGTGTTTGCATTTGCAACGTCTACCTTCAACTGGCTCAAGATTTGCTTTATTGAAGATGAATATTTTCTTAAAAATAATAATTGGAATCACAATTGGCAGCATCTGCACCATCTTGTAACATTAGGCTATTGCTCCCTGTTGATTTTATATTTATGGGAGCATATCACAAAAGTCAGTTTTGATTGTGTAGCGAGCATCTGCTGAAATCCTTCTGGGGATTTTTACATGCTACATATGTGTACTAACATGATTGCTGACTTGGACTACTTCTAAACATTTGAAACACATTTCTGTCAGGCAGGTGGCTCAGGGTACAGAAAATGTAAAATTCCTTGTTACAACAAATGCATCAGGGACATTTGAACACCAAAGACTTCTTCTTGGAGCTCACCTCGAGGGCCCCGTTCCACACTTGTTCAGTGGCTCTGTATCTACATATTGTCCTTGTAGCATAGTCACTGCAAGGAAAAGAATTTTGGGCTACACCAGTATATCTGCAGAGGGGTGTTGGCTTGGGAAGATGATAGAGTTTACATCACACTCTAGCAGACCCTTCAGTTCATCACCACCTCATTCAGGCCTCTGAGATGATCTCTTACAACTGCTTTTGAAGATGTATTAATAGTTATTCAAGAAGTTCACACAGTTAAAAAAAGAATTGTTAAGGAATCTTATGTAATGTATGTAGGTCTGTGTGACATGACATGGTTAAAAAACTGAGATAATTTTACATGTTTAGACAATGTTTCTGGAGTGTTAAGTTGTAAACATGAAAAAAAGCAGGTAATAGTGGAATATACAGTATTTGATAATAGAAGTGAATTGCCCTACAGCTCTCAAAATGGTAAAAATTCAAATAAATGTACCCATTTTTGCAAAAAGTCTTTATGGTAGCTTGAGGCAGTGTTTGACTATTTGAAAAAGTAGCAAATATTTCATTTACATGACTATTGAGCTGTTTCAGCATCCAGACAGCATGGAATACTGCCAATACCAGCTGACATCAAAGAATAATTATAACTTGCCCAATTGAAAACATTTTCAAAAGACTTCCTTCCATTCTTCTCTTGCAGACAGACAAAATGTGTTTGTATCCTCTTGCATAAGCAGCGCACCATGTACCGCCACATTCTGACGACACTATGCAGCCTTGTTTTCTCAGTCAAGGGAAACAATAATTCATCCATCCATCCATTAATCCTCACTAGGGTCGCGGGGGGCTGGAGTCTATCCCAGCTGACTTAGGGTGAAGGCAGGGGACACCCTGGACAGGTCACCAGTCTATCACAGGGCTACACTTAGAGACAGACAACCAAGCACACTCACATTCACACCTACGGACAATTTAGAATCACCAATTTACCTCAACATGTTTTTGGACCTTGTGGGAGGAAGCCGGAGAACCCGGAGAGAACCCACGCTGCACGGGGAGAACATGCAAACTCCACGCAGAAAGATTCCGGTGCCCCCACCGGGACACGAACCGGCAACCTTCTTGCTGCGAGGCAACAGTGCTACCAACTGCGCCACCTTGCAGCCCCAAATAATTCACATTTTCTTTTTGTTATTTTGTGACATTTCAGAAGTTTGTTAGTTACGTAATTTGATAGTTACGTAAAAACACAGCTACAGACATCCCTCATCCAACATCAGAATGTCATGGTTTGTGGGAGTTTCCTGTGACTCTCTGATATGCACTCTAGTCAGACCAGAAATCCAGTTTCAGTCTCACCTATCTCACTTCATTCACACACTCAAGAGATTGGTGAAGAGGTTGATGCTGACATCTGACCAGTTAGAGTGCAGTTTAATCAACGACTCGACTCCACATTACTTTCAGCTAATGTTAGAGGGGCTGGCAATAAAAAATGTGTAATGTGGCTGGCTGCCCTCAGAAAATCTCAATTGTCAGCTTCATTAAGTGGAATCAAAAAGATAATTTACATGTAGTGGAAATAGGAGTTTGATAAGGAATTGCAAACTGTTTCAGAGAAATCACTGACAACGCTGTAGGCAGACAAACAAAATAGATTTTGTATTTAATCTCCTGTGATGTCAATCTCTAGGTTGAAGACAAATGAAGACCGATGCTAAATCTTGCTTCTTGTACGCTTGCAGGTTTTTTTGGTTTGTTTTGTTTTTGTTGTTTGCTTGAATAATTCAGCAATATTTCCTTCTCATCTGCTTTTTACATGTAATCAAGCCAGGCTGTAATTATATCCTTCGGAGGACCTTTCAACATACCTTCCAGGCACTTATTGGGAATTTGCATTTGTAATTGCTCTCTCTTCCCGCTGTGCTCCGCTGATTTGCAGAGTAGCAATAAACAAAACATGTCCCTGAGTGCTTCCAGCAGGAAATCAATAGGGAATCGTTTCTTTTAATCATCTGATACTTTGATTAGGGGAAAAAAAGCAGTTTAATAATCAAGTGTTGCAGAACCTCAGCCAGACCGAAACTCAAACTGCTTCAGGTTTGGTTCTCACAAATAAACCAATAGTCCACTCATCAGCAGCTATTTGTCACGTTGGGATGTCCTTGAGCAAGACCAATGAACCTTCACTTGCTCACTTGGTGTAAGTTTCTCTCAGGGCATCAGGTCCTTCCATGACCAGTGGCTTAATGGTCCACACCAGTTGACTCTAAGTCATTCAAGTGAATGAGCAGGAGAGAATATTGGTATTATTGTCATGAGAATCGACTGAGGATCTTTTAATATACACACATATATTTCCATTAATGCTGGTGTGTAGGACATCAAGCAGACATCAATTCAGTCTAATGCAAATCCAATAACTGATCAGGTTTACATTAGTAACACTAGTCAAGTAATACAGTCTTTCATAGGCTGATCATTTATCAATCTATAAATGAACGGCAGCCATTGTGAAGCGTATCTGTAAAAACATAAATAATCAATCAAAATATTGAAAATTTGAGAACAACATCTATTTATTACTAGTTTTGGATTTTGACTTCTGTGTTTAAATGGAATTATCTCATTGCTGACAACTGAAAGTATTGAGCTGTTTGGGAAGATAGGGTTGACATTTTTGCTGCCTACAAAGCTCTGATTGGTTTATCGTTGCTGTACCATTGAACTGTTTACCAAATCAGAGACCTGGGAGCTGATTTAAAGAACTGTTAAAGGTAATCAAGACTTCATGAGTAGACATTTGCATAAATTAGAGTTTTCTTCACTGTAGTTGTAAGTTTTGAAATTCCTTCATGTTTACACTGCACATTTAAGTTTAAATTCCACGCAGTTTCATTTTATAGTTTTATAATAGTACTACACTAATAACTGCAACAATAATAGTGATGAGCAATTAGTGATAACATCAATAAGCAGCAGGTTGGTAAGACTAGTATCCACAGATCTAAAACATGCAAAGTCAGAGATATCTACTGAAAGGGACAGGTCGGGACAGAGAAGACAGAGAGGACAAAGTACAAGGGAGAGAAGATACAAAGTTAATGACATGCAATTGTGGGAAATAAATATTGAGGAGTAAAGAGGTGCTCAGTGGATCATGGAACATGCCACAGCAGCCTGGGCCTGCATAACAAAGGGATGTTCTGGGTCACCTGAGGCAACCTGAACTATGTGGAAGGTTTTAAGCGTAATCTTAAAAGTGGAGACGGTACCTGTCTCCCATTCTACTTTTGGAAACTCTATGAACCACAAGTAAACCTGCACTCTGAGAGGGAAGTGGTCTGTCGGGATATTATGGAGCTATAAAGTCTTTAAGAGATGATTAAGCCTGGTTATTAAGGGCTTTGTGTGTAAGGAGTAGGATTTTAAATTCTGTCCTGGATTTTACAGGGAGCCGACGACGGGAAGCTGATATGGGAGAAATAGGAGCTCTTGCTAGTTCCTGTCAGTACGCTAGCCGAAGCATTTTAGATTAGCTGAAAGTTTTTTGAGAGTTGCTGTGATAGTAAAGATTTATAATAGTCCAACCAAGAAGAATCAAATGCATGCACTGGGTTTCAGCATTACTCTGAGAAAGGATTTACTGTGCAGGTGGAAGAAGAACATTGGCAGCTTCTGAGGTGTTAGCACCAAATACAATAATCTTTATTTTTGTCTGAGCTTTCAAGTAGAAAATCAGAAGTCATCAAAGCCTTTCTCTTTAAGACAGGCTTGAAGATTCACAAATTAATTGGCTTCATCTGCTGATATAGCTTATCACAGACAAATATAGCTGGGTGCCATCTGCATAGCACTTGAAATGCATGCAGTCCTTCCTCATATTTCCTAAGCAAAGCATGTATCGGGTGAGAAGTATCAGTCCTTGCACTGAACCTTGTGGAGCTTGCAAAATAACTTTTATTCAGTTAAGTGAGGTATAACACAGAATAAAACACAATAATATTTTAGATGTTCCTCTCCAGTCATTAATTAAATCCCTAAAACTGATGTCCATGTATTGGAATTACATATTTAGAAGGATTTAGAAATTATGTTGATGTAGCTTTACATCATTGCTCCCTCTACTTCATCCTACGTCCTACTTGCTGCAGCTCGAGCGCACCAGCTCACTGCCTCTGTAATGACAAGATGTAATGTTGGAGAAATTCTATTATATATATTTGAACCAGAAACTAATTCTGGAGAAGAATAATGATACAAAAAGCCCCAACTTGCAAGTTATCACGGTTGGTTTTTGAAGTTAAGGTTTTTTGAAACAGTCATCGGCAAACTGTTGTTTCAAGGTTGAAATGGCACTGACTGCTAATTTTGCACTTCAGATATCTTGTAGCATATAAAAGGAAACCATGTTTTTTCTTACCAAGGTGCAAAACTTGATTTCATTTGAGGAGGTCTTTAAAGAGAAATATAAATGTAAGAATTACAGTATAATTTAACTGAGCAAACAACCAGATATGTAAAAATCTAAATTACTACTATTCAAGTAAAATTAATTAGTTTTTCCTTAAAAATAAGTGTAAGAGAAAATTAATTGTTGTACACAAAGCTGCGTCTTCAACAAGCATATCCTACTTAGAATTAACAAACAAACAAAGTCTTTAATTGGATTTTGTTTATTCGCCCCTTATTTGTCATTTTTCTCTCTGTTTCTGTTGTGCTTCGTGGGAAATATAGTGCATTCAATTACATCTGGGTCCATTTCTTTCCACAGCCAGCTGCAGTAGAAGTGTATGGAGTAAGAGAACAGGCTGGCTAACCGCTGGGTGATGTGTGGTTTATGGATGACTTCTTCTTGGGCTCTCAGGGAGTCTGTGTCTAAGTGTAGCTCCTTAAAGGTCAAATTACCCTGTCTGATCCACTAATCAATTTGGAGAGGGAGGGAAAATGAAGACCCTCTATTTTTTTATACATCCAAATCTATATGCTGTATGTTTCTACATATACATTCAGCAATACTGTTTTCTACCTTGCGCTGCCAAAACAGTTCTGACTCGTCGAGGCCTGGACTCCACAGACCTCTGAAAGTGTCCTGTGGTATCCAACACCAAGACATGAGCAGCAGTTCCTTTAGGTTCTGTAAGTTGTAAGGTAGGGCCTTTGTGGACTGGACTTGTTTTTTCATCCAACAGAGGCCCAGTCAGATTGATATCTTTTCTTTAGAGGCCCAGTCAGCACCTTGAACTCTTTGTCATGTTCCTCAAATCATTACTGAACAATGTTTGCAGTGTGGCAGGGAGCATTATCCTGCTTCATATTTTTGCCATCAGGGTATATCATTGCCATGAACAGTTACACGTTATCTGCAACAGTGTTAAGATGGGTGCTACTTGTCAAAGAAACTTCCACCCGAATGTAGAACCCAAGGTTTCTCTGCCAGCTTGCCTTCTTCCTACAGTGCATCTGACTGCCGTCTTTCCCTCAGATAAATAGCACACATGCACACTGTTGTCTACATAATGTAAAAGAAAATAATCAAATTCTGAGGCTCGCATGATCATTGAAGGTGCGTTTGGTGGTGGACAAGGTACAGCATGAGCATTCTAACCGATACTGAAGAAGGTAAAGCGCACTGTGTGTTCTGACAACTTTCAATCACAGCCAGCAATTTGTGCTGTAGTAACTCGGTCCAGCCTTCACCCTCCTACCAGCATCAGTGAGCCTTATTTGCCCATGACCCTGTCACCAGCTCACCAGTTGTCTTTCCTTTTGTAGGTACTAACCACTGCATACCCTTACATAACCTGCTGTTTTAGAAATGCTCTGACCCAGACATCTCGGCGTCACAAGTTAGATCTTGTCAAAATTGCTTTAACCATGTTTCCAACACATCAACTTTCAGTGTTAACTGTCCACTTGCTGCCTAACATGTCCCACCCCTTGATAGCTGCCACTCTAATGAGATAAGCAATGTTATTCACTGCGCCGCTCCGTGGCTAATGTTGTGGCTAAGTGGTGTACAGCCTCCTGCTTCAGCAACCGTCTGCAAAAAGAACAAGAGATATGCTGTTCTCTACGCATAGACCCTTTCCTAACCATTGATAATTCATCATACAAAGCTACATTCATATGTCAGGTCACTGATCACACCTGCGGCAATTATACTCTGGCACAGAAATGTGTGAACATCTTCTGTGACCTGTATAAATCATATCCTGTGGCATATTTAAGGTATTATCGTGCCATAATGAAATATTCAAATGCTGGCTGCCTGCTTCCAACACGGTGAAGCAGGTAAGTCTGCAATGATGACATAACGGCCTGGGAGGAATAATTGGGATTCATAGGAAATGAATCAGAGTCTCCAGGACTCTCAGTGTGACGGATGAGGGCAGAAAGTGGGTCAGAACCACAGGTTGGTTGGCTGCATGACTGGGCTGAGACACAATGCCGAGGGCAATGAAGGAGCTTCAAGTTCTTGCAAAAATGGCACTCGCTACACGGTTTCATTAGCAGAACTGGGTTCTATTTATTTTTTTATCCTAAAGAGACCTGACCAGAGAAAAAATGAAAGTATGATCAAACAGCTCTCCAACACTGACCCTTTTAAAGCTGGGAACTGTGCGTCAAAACACTGAACTCTCAGTTCTAGAACTCTCTCAGATCTAAAACCTGCAAGCTCATGGAGGCAAGCCATGAGGAAAGAATACCTGGCAGGAGTAAACGGTCTCACCAAGATAAACCAATAAGTGGTTCATGCATTAAACATGAGCTGCTCAGTTTGGATGTGCAATCCCTGAGAGTTTAGGCTTTGAAAGGAACTCATTCATATTTTAATCACACTGGAGGTTCAATTAATCACTGCACGGTTTAGGGGTGAAATTGATGAATATTCAGTTACCAAGTGAAACGACTTCTGACCCCAGCTACTTGCTTTGGTTTTAATCATATTCCTGCATACTGAGCCTCATTGCCTGGTTGTAATCTCTATGGAGTAGGATCACTCCATTCAGGGTAATTTTTTAAAAATTATTTTATTTGGGAAGCATGTTGGTCTGTTTCAATGGATAGAAAACATCTGAAAATAGAAATGTGACACATCTATTTTTGGTAACACAGACAGAAAGAAGGAAGAAAGCAGAACAAAGGAACTTGGCAGAATTCTTCGTCTTCGTCCTCTCCTCTCTGTGGTCTGAGGACAATCGAGCCTCTGGGACTTATGAACTCGAAGAGACTTCCTGGATATTCAGTGTCTTCTTAACTGGATGCAACCTCATATGTAAGATGTGAGGTTTGGTTGGGTGAGTGGTAGTGGATTTTCTAACAATTATTGCAATAACGTACAGTTTAGCTTGCCCCTTTATGTCAAGACCCCCTCAGGTGAAAATCTAGTTTTTAACCTCAATAACACGACCATATGCTGTTTTTGATATACCACAAGACCTGAGTGAAATAAACATCACGACTTAATGTTTTTACCCTGAAGCTGCAGTGTACTAATGAAAGTCTCATAAACATGGATTCAGACCTTTCGAACTTCATACACAACAAACCTGAGTAACTAATTATGTTAGCTGGCTTTACAGCGTTTCTGCAGAGCTGTTGGTGAACTGATGTGCTCGAGCTGCAGCGACTGGGAATGGCTGAGAGGATTACATAGAAATGCACATTGTAGTAACAGTGTAAAGTTGCATTTAAGACATTTACAGACAGGAAAGTGTTATCTACGTGTAAAGAAAATCTAAATACACTGTTGTCCATAAAGTTCGAATAAAATATTTGTTCACCTCTTCTCATGAAATGATTGTCACAATGTGATCTATTCTGGATAGATAAAGTGTATATCTTCTCAAAACTTTATTGATATCACAATATATATTCAATACATATCACAGTAAAAATTAAACCAAAATTACCTTTTGCAAACTGTGTATTCAGGCTTAAACTAAATTGAGGGTGTTGAACAATAGGTTTAACCCTTTATAGGCCACTGCTTGAAATACTTGGAAAATGAACATTTTAACTCAAGAGTGTTATTGAAGGATATTTCAAGATATTTTTTACTTTCGTGACTTAAAAAAAAAAAATTTGAATGTTGCAAATCAAGAT
>NW_007577748.1:545310-557814 GCF_000690725.1 Stegastes partitus | reverse complement strand
TCTCATGAAATGATTGTCACAATGTGATCTATTCTGGATAGATAAAGTGTATATCTTCTCAAAACTTTATTGATATCACAATATATATTCAATACTTCAGTAAAAATTAAACCAAAATTACCTTTTACAAACTGTGTATTCAGGCTTAAACTAAATTGAGGGTGTTGAACAATAGGTTTAACCCTTTATAGGCCACTGTTTGAAATACTTGGAAAATGAACATTTTAACTCAAGTGTTATTGAAGGATATTTCAAGATATTTTTTTACTTTTGTGACTTTAAAAAAAAAAAATTGAATGTTGCAAATCAAGATGAATAAAGTTACCACATATGGTAACTTGCCCATCTATGATTTAAAAAAAAAAAAAAAAAAAAAGTGAATTTATATTAAATAAAAGAAAAAGTGACCAATGACAAAAAAACATTTATTTAGAAACATTTCAGTTTGAGGTAATGATGCTTTCACAACCAGTAACAAAGTATTTATGAAGTGCTTGGCAAGTTCATTCAGTAACATTTTCAACCTTGATCAATTTGACAGGAAACACATATTCAAAGGGATTTCATGCATTACTATTGCATGCATACTAGTTCTATTATTACTCTTTCAAACGTCACTCAGTTACTAATATTGAGTATGGCCACCCCTGACACGGATCAATGTGTTAAGACATGGTGGCATACTGTCCGCAAGCTTGCTGATGGTGTCGATGGGCAGGGCGTCCCGCTCTTCAGTCAGATCCCAAAGTCAGAATTTATTCCACCTGGTAACTGGGACTCACTATGTAATCATTGAAACTGGTCAGAAGTGATTGCTGATGTGTAGAAATAGGAATAAAAGGAGAAATGTCACTGAAAACAAAAAATATTCCAACTTTATTGGCAACAGTGTATTTAACTTTAACATACAGACATGGGCTTTTAGGGGTTTGATTAGTATTGATCAGAGGAACTTAAATAGGGGTTTCTTCAGTGAGACAAAGGCATTTTATGCAGACATGAAAACACAACTTCATATGGAAATGCAAACTTCTAGTGGCTTTCATGTTGATCTTAAATGAACTATCAAAAAAGGTATTTTCATCTCTTTCTTCCTTGGTTTCCTGTCATCTCTCTGCTAGTCTGATTCACTGGATGCAGGCTGTGCATATGAGGCTGCCGTTGGCCACTCATGTCGGCCGGCTTTCTCGTCTCCTTGTGCTATCTGTGTGTTTCCAACAACAACAACAAGAGCCTCTATGCAGCACCTACCACACTGAACATTTTAGGTTTTTCATGGACTTGGATCGTGCCTGAAGACAACCCTGCTGGTTCTATTTGGTAAATGATCCATTCTAATGACAGTGCTCGTCACCCTGCATGTGAATGCTCCACCAAAACAACTCCCTCTGTGACTATTTGGAACACCGAAGCCACATCCTCCACCCAAGACGACTGTGATTGGTTTAAAGACATACAAACAAGCCAGCACCATATTCCCCCGAGAGCAGAATGATCGTGTGGTGCAGCCAGATCACTGTGTTCCATTGTCTGGCTAAAAGTGAGACTATTTCTTTACGATAAGCTGCCTTGAAAATCAATTAAGCTATCAATTGCTGTGTCTTTCAACTTCATTAGCTTAAATTATTCTTTAATGTTTGAATTTTACACATATTTCTGCACATTTAATCACTTTCCCTCTCCACAAAATGAAAGACGAGTGTCTCTATGGCCACCGTAGAAGTCCATTGCAACTTTCTTTCACTGCAGAATTTCTTCTGGGTCAAACCTGCAGGTTTACTCAACCAACATCTGAATTCAATAGGAGAATGAAACTGAGATATGAGCTAGCTTATAGCTATATGTACTGTATGTCCTTGGCCTCTTTGGACTTGGTTATAAAAGAGGTTTCTCGGGGCTGCTCTCAGTCACTACTGTATTAATATGCTGAACCATGCTGAACAAAACTAGAGCAGTGACACAACTTGATGTTGTGTTAAGATGCTGAGTTCACAGAAGGATTTCACAGATTCTTTTGTTTTCTTTCACTGCCTGTACATCATATTAGCAAGAAACACTAAAAACAAGACGCACAAAGAGGAGACAATTTTACAAGGACAAGAACCCAAATGTTCTGAAGCCTGTTATGTAGGAAAGACTCCTTGCTCAGACAATGGCAAAGGGCACAGTTCTGTCGCTTTTTCCAATAGTCCTACTCTTGTTATGTTTCAGTCCGGAGTAATCTTTCTTCATTACACTGACACAAATGGTCAAACTGACATCAAGGACGTAATGTTGAACATAGTACACTGACAGTGAGACCACACAGCTGAGTACAAGGTTAGTGGGACATAAACGAGGCGACAGGCCATTCCTGTTAATATCATTGTAATTGTGTGAAAACCAGCTTCAGCGCTGATGGACTTTCATTTTGTCATGTCATGTTTATTTATCACTTTTTTATTTGACAACATCTCCTGACTACTTGTGAGCCCACAAGGTTTAGTCCAAGGTGCAAACAGTTTAAAATGACCCTGTTTTACTTGTTTGTTCGCTCAATTCCAACGTTTTACAGAAAGGACACGCTCAGCAGAGAGAGATACGTCCAAAAGAATCGGGCAGCACATTACAAGGCTGCAGCCATGGAGCGAGTCTTTGGCAGATAATAGAGGAATAGACTGAAAATACATGGGATTTTAAGATTTTTTTTAATCTTATTGGCAAGCAAATGACAAGCTAAATATCCAGTCACATGTCAGTGATCTCCCCCAACAAAATGGACGGACATTGATCTGTCCTGTTATGGATGAATAAGGGTTGGACTAATCTGCTTACACGCACTATCGCCCCCGCTGATTAACCAGGGATTAAATATGCACTAGGTTGCGCTATTCTGCACAAGAACATTTTAGTGGGTTGCTTTTTTAAGACTCACTGAGTATCTCCAGACAGCAATTTAGCGCTTTAGCTCCCCTGGCCACGCTGGCTGGGAAATTACAGAGCCGGGCTGCTGAACGCTGAAACATTAAAGGAGGATCCTCAGAGTGTCTCGCTGCCTGTCAGAGACCCTGAAATGCAGATGAGTCCATATGGCTGCGAGAGCCTACTGAGGATAGGTGAGGAACTTCAACCAAGGCGGGATGGAGGGATGATGGATATTAAAAATAAAGAGCAGCAAAAAGAGACATTTGCTCAACAAACCTTCAATGGGAGATCAGATTTCCACTCATATCAGAAGTCTTTCTGTGACTGTCCATCTCTATTCCTGGAGGCAGACCACACTGACACCGATATGAGCAGTCAGCGACACAGAACAGGCTTAAAGAGACACTAATGGGAGATGCTAGTTTTTTGGGTTTTTTTTACACCTGCACTTTTCCTGCTCATTTCAAGGACATTTTTGTCTCACCATGTGCCTTCAAATTTTTAACTGAATTGAAGCTTCTCGTCTTTTACTGCTCTAATATAGGCGAAGATCAAAACTGAAGAACTCTCCCAAAACTGGTCAAAAATGATTACAGGTAAAGGTGACCTGAAATTACTTGAGTGAATGCATCTGATCAAATTCCAATGCTGCCCTTTAAAATAGTTGTCCTCCCCCTGCAGTTTGTGTTATGTTCTGGGATAGTTTATGTTCTAAGGCACTTTATAAATATAGACAAAACAAAAATATAAACGCCCCATGTCAAATATTGTTGCCATGTGGCGGGATCGGCTAAGACCAGCGACACACACAGCTGATGAGACTATTGGTCTGCACAACAGATGAATCACACCTCAGACTGTCCGTAACCGCCTACAAGAAGCCAACTTGCATGCTCGGCGCCCTCACCATGGTCTGGATCTCACTGCTGTCCGGCGTAGGAACCAACTCGCATGGGCGAATGCACATGTCCGATGGCCCTTGGCATGCTGGAGAAGAGTGATGTTCACGGATGAATCCAGGTTCCAGTTGTATCGTGCAGATGGAAGACAGCATGTCTGGCGACGCGTGGGTGAATGGTTTGCAGATGCAAATGTTATGCCCAGGGATGCCCATGGAGGTGGTGGCATTATGGTGTGGTCAGGCATCACATACGGGCATAGAACACCATTGCACTTCATTGAAGGGAACCTTAATGCACAAAGATATCGGGACGAGATTCTCACCCCAATTGTTGTGCCGTTTGTGTGCCAGCATGACATCACCTTTCAACAATGCCCAACCTCATGTTGCCCGCATCTGCATGGAATTCCTTCAAACAGAGGACATTGAAGTTCTGGACTGGCCTGCATAGTCACCAGACATGTCCCCAATAGTGCATCTTTGGGATGTTCTAGATAGGCGTGTCCGGGACCATGTTCCAGTTCCAGGCAATGTGGGTCAGCTCCGTGTGGCACTCCAGGAGGAATGGAATGACATTCTACAGGCCACCATAGACAATCTGATCAACTCCATGTGAAGAAGATGTGTTGCTCTGAGAGACGCAGCTGGTGGACACACAAGATGCTGAAAAATCTAATTCCTCAATCTATTCAATTCAATTCAATTCAATTTTATTTGTATAGCGCATATCACATCACAACAACAAGTCATCTTATAGCGCTTCACAAAGGCAGAGACAGAAACACCCAGCAATCCAAAACATTTGGATTTGGATTCCCTATAAGCTTCAGCAGTCCGCAACAGTGGGAAGGAACCGAAAACCCCCACAGGGGGAAAAAAACCTCCGACAGAACCAGGCTCAGGGAGGGACGGCCATCTGCCTCGACCGGTTGGGTGGATGTAGAATGAATTATAAAATTTAGTTTACAGTTAAACAAGTTGTTAGAATTTATTGTCCTTTTGTAACAGGAGGCATCATGGTGGGGGCAGCAGGATGCAGAAGGTGAGGCCAGCGGCTGTAAATCTGACCCCTATCATGTTCAAAGGACTGTCAATCCGCTACAAATGGCCACACCACGATGTTATCAATACTGATATGAAGATCAGTAAATACTGAAAATATATTTTGATTTTCTCTATATATTGCGTAACCCAAATGTTAATAAAACTCTTATATTTGACATGAGGCGTTTATATTTTTGTTCAGTGTAATTAAGAAAAAGGCTATTTCATACATTAAATTACAAGTATAACAATTTAATGTTGTGACACGTTTAAAATTGTAGGTTTAAATAGGAAATTGTCCATTCATCATGCTGGATGTTGATATCACAGTGATTTCTGCAATTTTGACTTTGTGTTTTTTAAAGTGAAACTGGAACACCTTCTCAGAGAAATAGTATTCCGATCCAACTTAATTCATCTCCAATTATGTTCAGATCCAGTGTATTGGCTGACTGGATTAAATTACAACTTTAAAAAAAAAAAAAAAAAGATTGCATCACCACATGTGTGCACTGCATCAGATTGGGCAAGAGGCAGCTGAGGTGGGTGGTGGTTGTAGGAAATGCACAGCTCTTACTCCAGAGACTTGGCTTCACATCCAGACTCTAAACTGACTCCCTAAAGCCGTCCGGTTAAGGGTGCGAAAAAACAGAGACTCGACTAAATGTAGATAAAAGTCTAGTGTCTCAAGTCACAGTTGACTTACTTTGCGTGAAATCAAATTGGATCTTTCCTAACCTTAACTTTCTGTGTACAAACATCCATCCATCCATCCATTTTCTATACACCGCTTAATCCTCACCAGGGTCGCGGGGGGGCTGGAGCCTATCCCATCCGACTTAGGGCGAAGGCAGGGGACACCCTGGACAGGTCGGTGTACAAACATAACAATAACAAAAAAAAAGTTAGTAAACTGCTGTTGTCTACAAATGAATGTTGTATTGTCAATAGCTTATGTTGGTGTAAAAATATGTTTTTAGTAGCATATTGTTGATGTTTTTGAAAGGGTCAGCATCAGCATCATTTGCAAATTCCCATATTGATTAATTAAGAGTGTGTCCTCACTGGAAAACATAAGCCTTTTGCAATTATATTTCCCTCAAAACATTTTGTTGTTGTAATTTAGTTGTATGGGAACAAAGTGTCAAAACAGTACTTTTTTGTTGAAACAAGTCAAGATTAATAATCTGAATGCTGGCATTCAGTGATATTGGTCCAAGTTGTGCATTGCAGAATTGTCTAATGAAGAGTAATCCCAATAAAACTGAGCTGAAATAAGTCACATTTCGATACTTAGATACCTCAAGTTCTGTTTTTTTTTTTTCTTCTTTTTTTCAAACAGCCATCTGGACTGTATGAGAATTGAAATCCTGTCAGAGTTGTTCTCACTGACAAGAAAACAATCTGATCTGTATTGCTTTAGGAAAGTCTGAGCGAAGACACTTTCAGCTTCAGAGTGTGCACAGTGTGAGAGAGCCGAATGGCAGAACTTTGCCTTTTTACCTCAGCAAAGTAACAGGCTGTCGAAAATAAAGTTCTGCTGCTCAGGAGAGGATCTGCTGCCCCTGGATACTTTGACATGTCCGCTCCAATTCCTGTGCTACAGACACTAGCGGCTGAGGTATCTGTGTGTGTGTGTGTGTGTGTGTGTGTGTGTAGGTTCTGTGTTGGTGTGTCTGTTTGTGTTAGCATTCATGAGTGTCTTGACACACTCGTAGGCATGTGTGTGTGTATATATGACTCTCCCGTTGATGTGTGCAAGTTTGTGTAGGTGATGGAGAGTCCACTCCAGCAGGAAGGCAGAGGGAAATGCATCACTCTAAATAACAGTGCTTAGAGTTGGCAGCGAGGGAGGGAAGGGTTGCAGAGCCTTGGGGGGATAGTAGGCGGACAAATGCATCACACGCTCTTTCCACAGAATCCACAGACGGCAACCTTTTGCTCATATAAAGATGATAATGAATCAGAGCTGAGATGGGTGTCAGAGAGAACCACTTCCCCTAGCCCTGCTCTCCAGCCCAGCAGGTGGTCTCTGGCTTGTGCCGTGTTTGTCTCTTGGCCCCTGCTGTAGCATGAGTCATTGCCCTTAACATGAAGAGCAAGACAGATGAAGCCAGGGCGCATACATACGAGCGCACACTAACAAACACACACATCCACGCCGGCCTGCTGTTTACATCAGGAGCATCACTTCTTCAGAGCACAGCTGCTCCCAGAGGAGCCGAGGCATTCTGGGAGCTGCTTCTCCTCTGCAGTCGCTGCACTGCTGAATTTCAAAAACAGAGGGATGAATAAATAGAAAATCAATGTGGCTTCATGGTGTGAGGATGCAGGGCTGTTTTCCCAATTACGAGCAAATGTTGCTCATAGTCGGTGGTGCATATCAGCCTTTTCTGAGCCACCTGACTTTAATCACGAGCCCTTTGATGTTGCTAGGTCTGAGGTTTGGCTTCAGTAGGCTACAGCGTGTTGTCAAATCTAGGGATTGTACTGGATGTAATGACCAAATTGTTTTGACCAAACTGTTTCATTTAGTACATTTAAATTTAGCTTTGAATGAGTTTAATTAATACTGTGCACAATACAACCGTACAAAATAAAGAGAACAGAGAGATCCATGCAACTTTTTCCTCCTTGTATTGCTGTACAATCTAACAGACAAATGTCCACAAGGCTGGTTTATAAGCCAGACAGGAATGATGGAAGCTGCAGGACACTGAGCAACATAAAAACTAACTTACATGCAGCTCTGGTCAGTTTAGATGCGAAACGCTGTAGTTCCTATTCTTCAGTACGACTGCAAACACCCTTTTGTGTTTTGCTTGTAAGTCACAGTTAACAGTTAAGGTTCATCGCCGGCCCAGCGTCCAGCTGTCAGTCACGCTCAGAGGCATAGATGCTGATTTATCACTTCCTGAATAACACTTCCTTATTATTATTTTGATTGAAAAATGTCCAAGATCCAAAATGAAACAAACTGTCCAATTCAACTCTACCCAGCCTCCAGGAAGAAGCTCACAAAGTCCTGCACTGCATTAGGACTTGTTTCTTACAATCATCCTCGAAACATGCTTAATTTTATTTCATCATTAGTGGTCAATCACTGTCTCTAATCAAGATTTAACATATCTTATATAATTCATTGTTCGGTTGCAATTGTTCGCATTGATTTATATATTTCTGTACTTGATGTATGACGGTGTGGCCTTTCAGAATCGCATGGAAGTGTTATTTCAAAAATCTCTTTCCTCGGTAATGCAGATCCTTTTGAACAGCTCTCTCCTGCTTTAAAGCACCATATGTGACGGGACTCATTCTAAATTGGCACTGACAAACAATGCCTCTCGGGATTTGATTGAGTGAATAAATAATTTTAAAAAAAGATACCTTTTCACAGCTTTTTTTGTGAAAGTCACTGTGGAAACTTTCCTTGGGAAGAGCAAACTTTGAAATTCAAATGTGTCATGGTGGCTGTGTAACACAGTATGAGAACAATCTCTAAGCACAGACAGAGACTAGACAGCGTGGCATCTTCCTTTTTTAAAATGCTGCCAAAATAATTGAAAGGAGTCCCTCTGAGGACAGATCATCAAATGTTTGTTTTTTAGATGATCTGCAAACTTCACCAGCTTTAAAGTGGCCTTGACAGCAGTGAGGAGATCACTCCAGCTTTTCCATCTGTGATGCAAGAGGCAGTTCAAGAAGCTGATAAAATACGGCAAATAACGCATGTGGCATGGTTATTTAAAATGGTCCCAAAGCACATCTCTTCAACCGCTCCCAGCAGAGAAAAATGCAAGAGTTCCTGGCCTAATTTCAGGTGGAGTACACTGCAAACAGGCTCATTTCTGTTTGTAAAGCAGCCCAGATATTTCATTTCTCCTCAAGAGTTCTTGTGCTACAGCATAGCAGAGTGTGCTTCAATGGCAGCATTACTGCTGGTTTTAAGAGTCAATTCGAGAACGCTCATCAAGGCTAACTACTTGTAATGAAGATTTTCTTTTCTTTTTTCCACTGGCTTCTTAAAATGTGGCTATAATCAAAGCTGAAATTGCGTTCCTTTGTGCTACAGTGGTTTTCAAGTTGACTGGCCTTGTGAACAATGAAGTCATCAAGTAAAAATTGCATGTTATAATGAATTTCTTTCTCCAAATGATCTCTACTTAGCCTTCTGCTATGGTGGGCATTCAACTCGGTGTCATATTCGAATTCAGTATGACCCATATGACTTATAATTCCTCTTGTCATCCAGAGATAAAGACGTAAAAATGATTCATAATTACAGAGGATATTCTCATAATAACTGCATGAATGATATTTAGATTTTAATAACCCCTATACAAAGCCGTATCATTACTACTGCTGTTACTACTATAGAAGTAGCTGTGTGTATAATTCATATATATACAGTTTATTGGTGTCTAGATGCATGTAGATTTTGGTTCTATTTGTCCAGCTTTTGAGATAGCCACCTGAGATGCTGTGTTTCACACAAGCACAATAGAACATGATAGGATTTTATCTGTGGTGGTCAGTACATCGAGAAGTAACGGTTTTAAAACTCAACAGCAATGTGTTTTTCCCTGTAGAAACTGGAAATAGGTGTTGCTGCTTGACTGAATTTACGGGAATTTTATTAGTATAATTCAATTAATCCTTGTCTGCTGTCCATGAAATATATCAAATTATGACAGTCTATCAGTCAAGTTTATTGACATCTGGAATTCTGTTTATGTTTAAATGTCTATAAGCAGCATTGTATTAAAGTGTTTTCGACTGCAGGAACTTGCAGAAAATTTGGATCCAAATGTAACAATGAGGTTCCCAACCTTTTCAGTGTCTGAACTGCAGTTTGGTATCTGCCTCTATGTATTTTGAATGCAGGCAATTAAAGGATACCTTTTAAATTGACAAACAGGACTAATGAAGGAACAGTGTTTTTATTGCAAGAGTCCTAAAGTACAGTCGTTAACACTGATTATTATTTGAACCCGCTGTGCCTATGTAGACGATTGTGCTTGCACATCACATTGCAGTCAAATATCAAGAGGTGTATTTGGGAGCATGCATCCCATTTCTCAGGTCTTGTCGGGCTACTATTTTGGTTTGTGCAAACAAATGTACTAAATCCAGCTTTATACAAGTGACTGCTTGAAAAGGAAACTTAAAGTGGACTGTGCAGCTTTTGAAAGATTCCTTGTGCCTCCAAAACCAAAGCCCCCAATCATGGACGACTTGACAGGCCCTGGCAGGTAAAATTCACTGCAGAATACCATCCACTCCCAGTCAAACTTTTAACTACCTTGCCTATTTTCTTCATCGCAGATTAGTAATGATGTGTATGCACAGGTCTATGCAACAGATTCCCTCAGCCTAAAATTTTCCAATACAAATAAAAGTTGTGCATTGCGGTAAGCACCTAAAATAGCTCCTAATACGGAAAACGATCCCTGTGAGTGCAACACTATATTATTGAGTTTTGGAGGCTGCGGTTTTTCCATTGTAGTTGGTCAATGTGGAGCTGTTTTATATACTCTGAGAGTAATAGGCAGTGTACTATAAAAGTGAATCCGATTTTTTCAGTCTATTATATTTTCTTGTATGTAGCATGTAAAAAAAAAAGTAGTGGAGTGCAAAGTGTAATGTTTCACTTCAAAATATGAAGTTGACCAAATTGGTAATATTGAAGTACAGTTCCTTGATAGGGACCATCCATCCATCCATCCATCATCTATATACCACTTAATCCTCACTAGGGTCACGGGGGGGGGCTGGAGCCTATCCCAGCTACCAGTGAAGGCAGGGACACCCTGGACAGGTCGCCAGTCTATCATAGGGCTAAATTTAGAGACAGACAACCAAGCACACTCACATTCATA
Organism: Stegastes partitus; assembly: GCF_000690725.1. Classification (NCBI taxonomy): domain Eukaryota; kingdom Metazoa; phylum Chordata; class Actinopteri; family Pomacentridae; genus Stegastes; species Stegastes partitus. The sequence continues at coordinate 547,086 of NW_007577748.1, read as the reverse complement.
CCTATGGTGAATTTAGAATCACCAATTAACCTCAACATGCTTTTGGACTGTGTGGGAGGAAGCCGGAGAAGCCGGAGTGAGCCCACACTGCACGGGGAGAACATGCAAACTCCACGCAGAAAGATTCAAGGCGTCCTAACCAGGGCGCAAACTGAGGATCTTCGAACTGCGAGGCCACGGTGCTAATCACTGAGCCACCGAGCAGCTCTTTATAGGCACCATGTAAGGCAAAACTGCTTTTGATTGTATGTTGGGTCTAGAGGCCTACAAAACATGAGAAAGAACCATCCTATGGTTTCTTACTGTTTCTCATACATCCGGAAATATGTTTCTGAAAAAGCTGTTCAAGTTTACAGCCTATTGTGACGTCACACTGCCACTGAACAGAGAAGATTCACAGAGAAGCTGCAGGTCCCTTATTTCATGGGATGTGGGCAGCAGCAACTCACACACTAAAAACACTGAAACAGCCCATTTGGAACAAGACTAAAACCAGAGTTAGCTATCTGTGCTGCAGTTTGACCTTAAACTTGAAATACACATTCTAGGGGCATGTGTGACTTAAATTAATTTGGTCAAACAGGGTATAATTTGGGACTTAAAAATCGCTTAAATCACACACTAAATCAGGACTTGTTTAAATTTACCAAATGACCTTCATCATTACATTACTTTCAGATTAAGCACACAAGTCTTGTAGTCTTGTTAAAGTTGGCCAGACAGGGACAGTCAGGGGGCCGATGGTGGTGGGGTGTTGGGTGGATGCCTCTGTAAATCCACCCATGGAGACATCTCTATGTATACAACTATATGTTTAAAGCTAGGTTGCATCGAAGTTGAGTGTTGTAAGGTCAAAAGGCAATGCAATGAAGTCACAATGACAAAATTTAACAAAGCACAAGGCAGAGATGTTCACAAGTCTTTTTTTGCAAGTCCAAGTCAAGTTTCAAGTCTTTGTGGGGTGAGACTTGGTCAAGTCTCAAGTCTTTGGTCACGAGTTCAAGTCAAGTCTCAAGTCTGTAAAAAATAAATCTCTCATATCTCTTCCTGTTTTAATGAGCTTTCTATCATCTGCTGCTATTCGGTCCACTAAGAATACTGCACAGCTATATCTAAGAAATTCAAAGCATCTACTGTATTATTATCCCTTCTTTATCTATTAGCATGAAGTATCAGTACTGATTAGTTGTTTGTTATATGATCACTTTAAACAGGGTACTGCAATGCAAGATGAAGAAAATACACAATGAATGATTTCCTTTGAAGGAAACTGTATTCTTCCAACGTGAACATACAGTTACGATATATCTTGCCCCCTATTGTGCAGGCTCAGTTGGACCATAATAAGAACAAACATATAGAAAATGTTGCACTTCACCCAGTCAAAGGCATTGTAGGCTAATTAACATCCTTCTAATTAGTGCAAAACGTCACACTTTAGCTAAAGGCAAACAACTTGTGAACAAAACACTTAAAAGTACTTTAAACACTTGTATATGCTGCTTCTGTGCCATTTGCAATTTTAAAAAAAATTGCTCACAAAAAACAAAAGCAAAACTCTTGCTGCCACATTATCTGAAAAATACTGTAAGTCTATAAACTGGTGATATCAAAACATGACCAGTTTGACCTTTCTTTCCAGGACAAAAATGATTCCTTGTATAAAAGTAAAACTCAAAAAGGAATATCATTAAACTTATTGGCTATCTTGACTTGTTTACTAATGAAACAGTAACCTTTCTGTGGAAACAATCAACAGTGTTGTTTTGCCGAGAA
>NW_007577748.1:543506-544645 GCF_000690725.1 Stegastes partitus | reverse complement strand
ACAGTCTTTGTTTGAAGAAAGCACCAGGGCAGCTGCTGTCTCGACTTGTGCAGCCTGCACGACTTCCCCTGGTGTGTATTTTCTCATTTCGGTATGTTTTGCCGTGTTTTTGTGGTCCAAAACTATCCCAAAACTATCCTAAAACAAACAAGATGGGGGACTGACGCATTGCACACACTCTACACACCACTTCTCATGAGCCACTAAGCACAGCTTCCACAGCCGCCACACAAAGAATCCTGCCTTCTGACACATCTGCGTGTTCGTCTGCTCATTGGCTACCAGTTTACAGAAAGTGTCTGCAAGCCGACTGGTTGAATTTACAAGGGTGGAGCTTGTGTGTACCGGGTTGACTGTCTGAGACACTCCATTGGCTCTTCAGGCTGTCACTCATCCCCCAAAGCCCTCGTATTGGCCAAACTCGGTGTCAATCAAAAGCTGAGACCTCCGTCGAGCCACCTGAAGCACTTTCAGCGCGATCTAAAATAGATTCTACCTGATTTGGCCAGAAGAAATGAATAAAACAACCGGAGCTGATCTCAAGCTGAGAAGACATTACTGCAGAATTTGTGCCTATGAGGATCTAATACTTGTTGCAGGTCAAAAACGTTTATATCATTGGAAAGAGGAGACTCTGAGCTTTCATTTGCCGGCGGGACGTGGGAGTGGGAATAGCAGTGGCGGGCCGTGCATTTTACTCCTAGGCCTTCAGTGGCAGCATGCCTGAATCAGACCATCTCCTAACACCATCATTATGACACCACCGCTACAGAAACCATCAGTATTATGCAGAAAGGCAGTACAGCAGGACGTTGCATCGCAGACAGGTATCTCATGTAGCAAGAATTAATGCCATCGCTATAGCAAGAAATCCAGTTAAAACAATTCAACAAGTCTCCTTTCGCTGCAGCCACAGCTGCACCACATACATCACATCTAACAGGAGCATCAACATCTGTGACGACTCGTGATCAGTGACAGTGCGGGTGGACCCAAACGAAAAGGGAGACGGGGTGAAGGGTTAAAGGAAACAGGATTTATTTAAGGAAGGTGGTGGGGTGAAGTTCTTTGGGGTTGTGATCCGAGGAAGGGGGGTCCCGAGGGTGGTGCACAAAGAGCCGGTGCCTGAGAGTGCCTTG
>NW_007577748.1:525928-542216 GCF_000690725.1 Stegastes partitus | reverse complement strand
GTTTTAGAATTGATTTTAAACTTCTGTTGTTTGTTTTTAGTGCCATCAATGGCCTGGCTCCCTCCGACTTGTCTGACATTATAACTATCCGTGATCCTGGCAGGGCCCTGTGCTCTTCGGGTCAGCTTCTGCTAGAAGTCCCAAGGTCAAGATTTAAACAGTGGGGCGATCATTCTTTTGCTGTCACTGCTCCCAGACTGTGGAACAAACTGCCCCCTGACATTTACACCACAACTGACCTTGGTAATTTTAAATCAAAGCTGAAGACCCATCTTTTTAGATTGTTTTGGTCTATTTTAAGTACTTTTGGAAGGCTTTTAATAACCTGCAGCACTATGGCACTTTCCACAGTCTAAAACCTGTGTTTTATGTATGTCTTGTATGTACTGTTTTTACAGCTTTGTTGTAAAGCACTTTGGGTACCTTTTGGTTATTGTCAAGGGCTATACAAATAAAATTTGATTGATTGATTGACTGATTGATTGATTGATATGCCAAAAAAAAGAAAGGTAAGGAAAAAGAAAACATAATTGTTCACGAGTCCCAAAACATGAGTCTGAGTTGAGTCTGAAGTCTTTTGAGCATGAGTCCAAGTCAAGTCTGAAGTCTCTCTGTGTGCGACTTAAGTGTGACTCGAGTCCGAATCGCAAACTTGAGTCCCCATCTCTGGCACAAGATAAGGTGATGCAGCACATCTAAACAGCTGTAGGTCGATAGTAGTGTGATGAGTGGATTTTTTCTTAAATTTTTTCCACAACAGTGCAAACACCAGGTTTTTGCAGAAGTGTGCAGTCATGCTATTCTCTTTCAGAAGCACTCATTATACAGCTCAGACTATTAACCTCCACTGTAATAGATCAACGCTAAAAGCTCAAAGAAAAATTTCTAAATCTGGGCAAGTAAAAGCAAAAGTGTACAAATTATTTATTTTTTTTTTTTTCTGGAATGTACCCAAGTCTTTCTAATGTATACTGGTGTGATGCAAAAACAAACAAAGAAGCATTAACAACAACAAAACTTGTCTTTGTTACAGAACCTCACACTTTCAATTACTTTAATTAGTTGATTCGAGGTGACTGTCCGCTGCCCCAGCAATTAATGAGCGAGGTCTCAAGAGCTGCTGAGGCAGATCCCGAGGCAGACCTGTCCACTTTATCTTAGTTTTTACAGAAACATGGAGCGCAGACAATGATTTAGTGCTTGGGTTTTGATGAAAGGTCACAGCTATTCATATTAGCATGAAAGACCTCCCATAAGACGCCGTACTGTATCACTGAGTAACATGTACCACTGTTGCTTTTTCATCAGCTCTCTCACAGATGCCTGAAGGTGCGTCTGAAGCCACAGTAGAGTTCTGCGAGGTGTGCGTTCGTGTCTCTGTGTTTTTGTCTTCAGAACGAACTGATAATGAAATGTTTTAGATACTGTAAGCCCAGTTTTCCAGCGATGATTGACAGCTCAGAATCAGAACAAATTATTGCACTGCTTTTTTTTTTTTTTTTGGATTTCCAAGTGAGTACATGCTGAGGCCTGTTATTTCTGAACAACAAACTAAATCCAAACTAAAGTCTTGGTGAATTTATTGATTTAACTTCTAATTAACTGGCAACAGCTCACGGTTTACAGTAAACAAAGATAAAATGGCATGAAAAATCCGGTGCTCCACAGCATCACCACACAGTGAACTAAAGGTTATGGTAGTACACTTCATAATTCTACAGGTGCAAGGCAACATGCTTGTTTTGTACAGGTATTTGACAATGTCTGTCAATTAATCGCAGTATACATTTTTATTTTTTTTTTACATATTATTTAGTCAGTCCACCATGATAACTTGTACCTGTGTGACATAAAGTAGATTTACAGTGTTCGAGCTGAGCTGAAGGTGAGCCGTTGTGCTCGAAGAGTTGACATGAAAGAGATGCAAGGACTGTATTCCAGAGAAAGAGAGACCTTTTAAGGTAGGCAGTATTGTCATGTCAATGTAACTTTGAACTACAGTGATGAGTTTTTAGGGGTTTAATCAATTTTATTTATTTATTTATTTATTTTTCCTTTATTTAACCAGGTGGGTTAACTGATAACAAATTCTCATTTACAATAACGACTTGGCCAAGAGGCAGGCAAGAGAACAGAAATACAATAAAAGGAATGCATCCATAAAAAAAAAAAAAATACACAAACAAAACATAACAATAAAATCAGTGGCCGAGAAGGAGCGTAAACTCTTTAGAAATCAGCATAAGACAAATACCTTTGTGCTGTTTGAGTCATAGTGACACTGTCTCTAGGGACAGTTATGTGGGTCAGTCAGCATGTCTGTCCACTAGTTTGATCCAGACTGAAATATCTGACTTTGGTCTTAGAAACTGTTGCACTGGATTACGATGGAATTTTGTTTGTTACTTTGGTTCATTGCCGTAGACTGTATAAAAGGTGAATGAAGCAATGATGATATCACTCTTTGGCTTGTGGACTACCATTCAGATTCCTTGAGTTTGGCCTTTGACCATCACCAAATAGGTCAGATGAAACCAGCTAGGGAAAGACCTGAATGGCAGCTTGAGGACACTAAACACGGTGATTCAATAATGACTTGTCAATCCCAAGATAGCCCTGCTCTAAAACATATCCTGCTTTATTGCCTATTTTACTTTAAGTGGGACCATTATTTACAAAATGAACATCATGTTGTGTTGTAGGAGATTTGAAAGTAGTGACTGAGACTATAAAGTCCTAAACTTTTTTTTTTTTTTTTTAACTGAGGTAGCAAATTAAGTAAGACATAGAGTCTCATAGACTTGTATACAATTGAACTTCTTTTTTGCAACCAGGGGAGTTGCCCCCTGCTGGACGTTGGGAAGAATGCAGGTTTAATGTACTTGTGTTTTGGCTTTACATTTCCCACAACTAGCACTGAATTGCATCAATGAACTCTTTATATTTTGTCCCTGTATTGCATAGAAGATTAAAAATATCACACCCCAGAGGGACAGTACAGTCATTCCTCAGTAAAACAGCAAGCAGGACAGATTGTGACCAGGACACAGCGGTACCTGATTCCAGCCATATTATTTTCATGCTGAGAAGCCAATTAGCTGACTGCTAAGGCTGATGCCAAGCTCACTTGTCAACCTTGCTTTATCTTTTTTTTTTTTTTTTTTCTCTCCTTTTTCCTCTGGACATTTTTTTGCTCTTTTATATCTGCTTGTGAATTTTGCTCCCATCAAGTGCATGGACTCAACAGGTGGCAGAGTTGGTGGTGACCTGTGATGCAATCTCACCTTGCTAACAATCCTCCAGTTTTTTCACATGGACTGAGAATTTCTGAGTCACACCGGTTAATGAGGCGCTTCATGGACAAACTGGGAAAAAGAAAACAGACTCTGTAATATGGAGACCACCCATGGATCCCTGGCTCAAGCCAATTCCTGCTGTGCTGGAGAAATATCATAACCTTTGTCTTTTAAGATTTCTTTTAAATTTAGTATTAGCAACGAATGAATACATTCAAGAAAGCTAACAATAAAACACTATAACACACACAGAATAAAAGAGAAACATTGGATGACAATTAAGTCTTTCCTTCCAAACATGCAGTAAAACGGTGCTTATCAGTGCAAAATATTAAATTCAAGCATGAGGTGGTCAAACTAAGAAGTTCAATTTACAAGATTTACGAGGTCTCTTATAGGTTGAGCAAGTTTCATGATTCATAGACCACAAAACTCTTTCCAAATCAACAGTGGAATTTCAAAACTGCTCATATGAAGCTGTTGCTCATATGAAATGAAACCTGTTTTTTCCCCTTGCCTTTCAAACAAGCTGCCTCTCAGAACGTGCTTCGTTTTCATCTTGCAGTGCTGCCGATGCACTTGCTGACACTAACAGACGATGTCAGACAGGTTCAGCCATACCTGCTGGTGTTTTGTTGCAGTTTCCAATCATTTAAAGAACAGGAAATTCTTTGAAGATCAGCTTTCTTTCTAATTCCGGTGAACTATAAAGCAGAGAGTCGGAGAAGAAAGAGAGCGGCGAGGGGCAGGGAAAAGCACAGCTTCGTGGGGAGCCTCTTTGAAAAGTTCGACCTGCCGATTGGTAGGTGTGATGAGAGTGTGTGAGTGGCGAAGCTCCTGGGTTTTAGATAATAGCAGGGTTGGGTTTGTCTGAATCAAAGTTTAAAAGCTGTTGGTGAAGTTGTGTTGCAGGCAGAAGCTGAGCGCATTATCAGCTCAGTGCAGACACCTGCATGGTCACAGTCATGTGTGCTGGGTCTGACAAATACTATCACGTTTAAAGGACACATTGTGCTACAAACATTAAGATATGGACATTGCATGATGTAGTAGACACTGTAAAGTTGTTTATGTTGCTATTGTTTCTTTTTAGGACGTGAGAATATTTGTTGAAATTGGCCCTAAAACTTGTCGTAAAAAAAAAAAAGATAGGACCAATAAAACTCAACAAAACATCTTCTTTACCTCACAGTCAAGAGCATCAGTACCATGCTGTACTCACTTCACTACATTTTTTTAAGAGTCTGAAAATATTTTCTTTCTTAATAGTAAGAAAATGCTCGACCTTAAATCCAGCAAGACCTTCAAACTCAAACATAGCTGTCACTGAATTTTAAAAGGAGCAACGTGTATTTCGTTGAACTGGTGCTCTGTTTTGGTAGGATGACATTAGGTGGCTTTCCACAGCTGGAGCTCGTGGCAGATGTGAGGTGGTGCAAACATTTGCAGTAACAGCCCCCTCATCAGTACTTCAGTCCTGCTGGTTCTATTGTGTTGTTGGATTAAACTGCATCACTGTTAGCTGAGCAACATAACAATGACATAGTAGAACAATGGAGTTTTGTTATGTTAGCTATACGAGGAATTTTACGTTGTTGATGGTGATGCTAAGACTGCTAGTCAACATTTTCAGAAGTACCTACCCTGGAGTAGGTACATTATTGTCTCCCCAAAAAAGAAAAGAAGTTCTACAGGGATGATTCTAGCAGTTGGGACATGTACAAAGGTTTGGGCGACTCTAAAATGGCCCATTGGCTCTTGCAGTGGAAAAAGGCCTTTTTTTTACCATTACATTCTATTGCAAAGTGGCTCATTTGACAGTTTTCTTATTGCTTTACACTGCTCTAAATGAAAAGTTGATTAACCTAATTTAAGTGAAGACTACAGTCATGTTAATAACATTTGCAGTCTTTTTGGAGGCTATGTGAACACGGGTCTTTCTCGTCAATGTCACTCCTCCCCAGACATTTTGAAAATAAAAACAACAATGCGTTTTCTTGTTGTAAGCCCTTGAGGAAAAATAGGCATTATTTTGCAGCTTCAAGTACAAATAAATTTCATTTATTATCCGTTTTTCCATCTTTGAACAGCCAAGTGTGGTAGTTTTTCTGGTCAGTCTTTTCTGGTTTTAAGTGGGCTAATTCCTACAAATAAGCAAAGCCTCTCATGTAGTTTTCTTATTGGTGGGGGTTAATGTGCCCTGCATTTTACTTTAAAAGTACTCTAAAACTTTCTGCTTTAATATCAAGACCACTAACCGTCAAAAAAATTAATTCATAAATTTTCTAATGCAAATGTCCATCCATTCATCCATCCATTATCTTTACACCTCTTTATCCTCTGTAGTGTTGCGGGATGGCTGGAGCCTATCCCAGCTGACTGACAGCTTCGTATAGCTCATATAATAATCGAAATAAATCAAATCAAGTTGATTGTCGTTTTGCTGTAATAGTTGTACAAACATGATGAGGGAGCATTTCTTCAGGATCCAAAAACTAAAAGCAATTAAATAAAGAAGTGTTTGCATATCCAGATCAGCAGTTCAGCATCTGTCAGCTTGTGGAATGAAGCTGTTGAAGCAGTTGATCAGTCTGGAGGTTCTTCCTTCAGTGCTCTGGAAACGTTAGCCTGATGACAGTTGTTCAAACAGTTTATAATAAATCATATGTATCGTATAATATGTTGTATAATAAATAAATAGCACGAATAGACTTTCCTGAAGCACCCTTTTTGCAGCATTCAGAGAGGCAATAAACATAGAGTTTCTGGACTATGTCACCTCGAAAGGAAATACTTTCCCATCCTGGAGCTACCTGTTTTTTTTTGTTGTTTTTTTTGCTCTCACTGTATCTCCTCAGTCAGCTCTCAGCGGGAGGCCATCCCGAATGACCCCAGATGACTGATCTATATCCCATGAAAGAGGCTGCAGAATAAATGCCATCCCCTGCTCATTTACCAGGCAGTTGGGATCGATGGCAGCCGATCAAAGATGGAGATAAAACAGGACTGGTCAATCGCTACAGACTCTTTGATGTAGACTCAAGGTCACCTAATTAAGGAAATGCTTTAAATTCACATACTATCATCGTTTCTGGACTTCCGTTGAAAATTCTGAGAAAAGCACATGTTGCTCTTTAATGTACGATGTGGTGTGGCTTCTATAATCAACAACCTTAAATGGTTAAAAAAAAATTGCATCGCACTATTAACCATCTGTGCTCGCAGTGTAGATTATGTAGCCCGAGGTGATAGCAAGATCTCAGCACAATCTAGATGTCTCTTACAAGAACCCTGTGAGTGCCCTTGTTTAGCCCCTGCAGAATTACCCTCATATAACACTGTGTGTGTGTGTGTTTCGTAGTCATTACACTAAATGGATTGCAAAGCATTCCTGAGAGCATTTTCCTCTTAAAAGCCTGAGAGTTGTCCTCATTTTATGGTACGATGTGAGTGGTTTTATGAGCGTGCTGGGAGTGAACTGACCCTCCCTGCTGTCATGAACAAGACTCCTACCATGAAACAGCAGAAGAACAGCAGAAGCTGGATTTCAATGTAAATGGCACATTATCTCCGTGACATCTTTTCTGTTGACAAAAGCTGCTTTAGCATTTTCATGTTCAGACAGGTTTGAGTGGTGTTTTAACGACTGAGCTGAACTCCATATTAGTCCTTTGTTTCTATAATCTTACGGCCAAATGAATTTGACTTCCCTGGCATATAGATCACTTGTGGTCTTGATCAGTGCAAACGACAGAAACACAGCATTTTTTAAAGTTAAAATGTAGTTTTTGTTCATCATTATTCCTAATAAGAATAGGAATAATAACAATAACAGATGAAAAGAAGATGCTGCTGCCTGTTTTCAGCACCATGCAGGGTTACCTTTGTTCTTCTGTTGTTCTATCGCACTTGGCAAGTTTTTTTTTTTTGTTTGTTGTCTGATCTTGGAGTTAAAGTTCGTTTAGGTTTATGATATTGTGCTGCAACACTTTGATGATGATGGCAACCACAGGATGCTGCATACACCTTTATTAATAGGAACCAGTGATGAATCACTGTTATGCATGAATCCATAATAGCCTAATTTTGATGATGATACTGCAGAAAAGAGAAATGCATGGCAAAAATGGCGTATTTTCGAAACTGAGCTTGCTCCAGGGAAATAAATGGTACTTAAAGGAAATGCTTGATTTGAGGAGAGACTGTATGAGAAGATTCTTGTTCTTCCACACATATTTAATTCCTCATTAAAAGAGTTGTAATTGAAGTAGCTGCTATAGGACTTTAGAGGTGCTTTAATTTGTTTAAAGTTTTTCATTGGCGGAGCCCAAACACATGACTAAGTTCTAAATTCTCCAGAAATCTTGTGCTATGTCCACACACTCCAGGGATTCTCACATTGTTATGGTGCTACAGCCCAATTTGTAACTAACTGCTATATTCTGTAAAAGGTGCAAAATCAGAGCTCTGTTTGTTTTCCTGTGTTCGATATGAGAGAGAATGTGACTTGTCAGTACTTGCTTGCTAGAAAACATTAATTTTTTTCCAATCTCGAAAACACAAACTTTGTATGCAGCAGAGAGTGCAATTATGCAGAATGGTTGGAAGCAATCCAGACAAATGACCTCTCATTACTGTTACAACATACGGTTGAAAAAGTTAATTTCTAATTTCTAATTAAATCTGAAAAAAATAAGGGAATAGCAACTAACATGCACTGGTATCTTTTAGTAATAGCATCATTGCATTAAACCACGTTGTACTTTGGAAAACATCATAAAACATTTTTTTTAGTATACTTTCACATTTTTTGTAGCATCTCACTTATTTCAGAAGAATCAATGATAAAATATGTGACTTCAGACATGTGGTTTGAACAGGACGCACATTTGTTATGTTCATCTGTTGGGTTTTTGCCTTGTTCTTTCCTTGGCTGGTCACATAGAAGAGATGGCAACACTGTTTATTGTGATGATGTAAGAATCTGGATTTTAGGAGCAACAAGCTTTTTACCTTCATATCTGAGGCTAAAGAAACTCATCCTCTTCACACAGTGACTGCATACAAAAGTAAATGTCTTCTTTGAAACATATGGGTCATTAATTGCATAAATGTCTACTAAGATGAACATGGAATCTTGCATAGAGTCTTTTAGTCTTAAAAATCTTTAAAAATGATATCTGTTGAGGAAGTTGTTTTGAACTTGAAGATGTGTTTTTCACTTTATGCTCTTAGTTAAAAAATGATTCATGCTCTCAACAGAGTTGAAATGATAAAATAGTAAAAGAGCTTTTCCAGCCTGAGGTAATCGACATATCTTGCAGCAACACTACCTCAGGCATTGTGAAACAATTGAAAATGGGTTAAAATAAATTAAAAGACAGAATAAATTATTTTTCCATGCCATCAACAATGACACATAGTGGCATGTGTCATCTGACACCCCTATCTGTAGCACTACATCCTTTGTCTGAACCTCTAAAAATTATAGTATAATTATAGTTTTATGATATGCTACCAGGCAGCTTGGTTTGGGTTAAAATACCTGCTTTGTTTAGTTCATTAGTTTACAGTTATAAATGCCTGTTTAGGTCAAGGAATCAATCTGGACAGGAATGTTACCCACGCAAATATTGTGTTTTCTGAGCCATCCATTCACCCCAATCTCCTTCTCCTACAAGGACTTTGCGACACATCAACAACATCATGTGACATCCTTCTTTGCTTCGACCCTAATTAATGTGCCCATGAGTTGGACTTTGTACATTGCTGGACAAGGCAAGGCAAGTTTATTAATAAAGCACCTTTCAAATACAAGTTAGTAGAAAGTGTTTTATTTAAAATATAATAAGGCAGTAAGATATGATGTAAATACAATCAAGACTTGGGCTTTTCCATTATCTTATATTGTGCTTTGTGAAACGGACCCAAGGTAGACTTATCTTATTGCATTAATTAAAATGATCAAAACCAACCTTTAAATTATTCATCCACCGATATAATCTCTGAGTCAGCACAATAATTCTCATCAACTGTTCACTCTTGGTGATCACTTAAGAGTGTTTTATAATGACAGGGAATTAAATTTGAGCTTAGGTAGTTATAAAGATCAGGTATGTAAAATGACTGAAAGTAAGCTATAGAAAACACAAGAAACAACTGTATATGCACACAACATTTATTTGTAAGTACAACCAACAAACAACAACAACAACAAACATAAAACATAAAATACATCCATCTATTATCTAAACACCGCTTAATCCTCACGAGGGTCGCGGGGGGCTGGAGTCTATCCCAGCTGACTCAGGGAGAAGGCAGGGGACACCCTGAACAGGTCGCCAGTCTATGGCAGGGCTCTATACAATACATGATATGCACAATTAATATAAGGCAAAAGAGAAGAAGGGATTGTTTTCATTGACAAAATCTTTACAATTTTGATGTGCAGAGATTAATTCTGAGGGGTTTAATCAATACTCAGAGAAGGGTTTTATGTAGACAGAAGGACATACTCTAAACTTGACATGGAGGAAGAGATGAAGAGAATTTTCTTAATGTTGCCAATAAAGATTGCTGTATTTTATTTTTTTATTTATTTTTTTGCTCTATTTATTAGTTAAAAGTTCAGGGGTTAATGGTGCATGGGAGTATGTCAACCTGTCAACAGTCACAAAACAACATGCCTTATCATTGTGCTAAAAATTGAGTTCTAAAATTCAGATGTGGTCGTCTGTTTTAGTGACTTTCAATTAGCAACAAACTACAGTGGCTGTCTGTGACAAAACACGAGTGATGGACAAAAAGGACAAAATAGATTACTGTCCTACCAGAAAGCAATTATATTAAACTGACATTATATATTATATATACATATACTGGCACTGTTGGCTTCCCGAATGGAGAGCAGAAGAAGCATTAGGATGTTATAGTGATAGTAAATGTGTTAGGGATGAGCGGTTGATCACACACTCACACACCACAGTTACAGTACACTCTGTATTTCTACAAGTGTGTCACAGCAGACTGCAGAAAAATAGGAGCCTAAGTGTGAAGAATTCTAAAGCATGTCAGAAAAGAAAAATGTTAATGTTAGCTGTGGAGCATGCAGAGTCAGCCCCCATTACTCTTTGGTGGATACAGTAGGGGAGGTCCTGCGGTGTGGTACAGGAAGCTGTGACCTTTCTAGGAAGCCCGGGCACTAAATCACTGTCTGAGCTACAATGTTTCCATGTAGGCTAAGATAAAGTGGACAGCTCTATCTGGGGATCTGCCTCAGTGACTCCTGAGACCCATCTCATTAATTGTTGGGGCAGCAGATGCAGGGGCAGTCACCTTTGGTTAGAATAATCTGGATTTCCAGTTTAACAAAAGAGCTGACCAAACAGATTCAGCTGCAGAATTGTCTGGCTCTAAAAAGTTGTGTCCAGCAGCTGCATGCTTGCGAATTTGTCAGTTCCAGAAGGCTTTACTCCTTAAAACCTCCTTCAAATTAGATTAAATAATATGTAAACTTTCCCTTTTAATGCAGTTATTCATTTCAGGACAAAGACTTTTTAATAAACTGTGAAAGGTTGGATTGATTTAACACAATATTGGTGTAAATCACTTAAGATACTCAGATTTGGGTTTTTTTTGTTGTTGTTCAATTCAAATTTAAATTTATTTATTTTTTCTGTTGTACATGCCTGCGCAATGATTGACTCTTTTTCTCACAGTTTAATCGTAGCAACTGAACCTGCTTGAGTTCGTTGAAGACGTTCCACCTCTCATCCAAGAGGCTTCATCAGTTCTGACTGACAGTTGGGAGTTCCACATATGTATGTCCTTAAGGAGACATTAACTCTTGATTTTCGGTTTCAGTTGGGGATTTGTTGCTCTTCCCCCTCGTTACGTGGGTCGCTAGAGCTCCCCCTGCCACAAAGGGGTTTGCTAAGGTATGTTGTGGCTGGGTGTGAATGTGGTTTCATCTTCCTGCGGAGAGATCTTAGGACTGAATTGTAAACAGGTGAGAGATGATGCCTCAGACCTCCACCTCTGCTGAGGGATGGTCTGTCCAGTTTGTCACAGATGGCCTCTTTCACCCCTCTCTCAAACCATCTGTCCTCCCTGGCAAAAATCTGTACATTATTGTCTTCAAAACAGTGTCCCTTGTTCTTAATATGCAGGTGGACTGCTGAGTCCTGTCCTGAGGATGTGGCTCTTCTGTGTTGTACCATGTGTTTGTGGAGCGGTTGTTTTGTCTCCCAAAAGCTGAGTTTTGAAACCGAAACTCAAGTGTAAATGTCTCCTTAAGGATATAAGTATCTGAAACTCCCAACTAGTCAGTCAGAACTGATGAAGCCTTTTGGATGAGAGGTGAAATGTCTTCAAGAAACTCAAGCAAGTCCAGTTGCTACGATTAAACTACGAGAATAACCATGACCTGGATGACTGAGAATCTTCACAGACACAATGATTGACTATTTTCTTTCAGAAATCTTACAAGGTTTAAAATGTATGCCTCCTTAAGAAAAAGAAGTGTTTGAAACCCAATGCATAGCAGTAAAGATTTCTGTTGGCTTCTATTTTTAACCCACTTTGAAGATGCAAGTGTAAAGTTCCATATTAGTGAGTGTAGATAACAGCGGAATTCATTAATTCAACATTTATGAACGTGTCACTAAGAATTTAGGTACCTGCAGATACACACAAAGGTGGGGCGGAGATTCTTTTTATACAAGAAGGTAGGTCACCTGCAGAAAATCATCCGAGGAACAGTGTGCATGCTTGTGTAGCATAAAAAATGGTTGAGCTTTGTTTTTTTGGGGTTTTTTTCGTGTTTCATATGCCATGAGTAGTCTCTCAAACTCCTGAGTGACACATGATGAAACTCCCTCATGTCTCAGGGTAGAAGTGTGTTGTTTGTGTGCAACAAAAACAACCAGAGGTTTCTGATTTTCTTTTTTTTATGGTGCAAAAAGCTTTTCCAATGAAGTGTCCCATCTTTTTTTTTTTTAACACTCTGTTCTACATCTTTCCCAGAACTCGTTGCTCTAGAGCAACTGAATTGCAAAAGAATTTAGATGCCCACATGTGATTGTTGGAGCAATTCTTTACAAAAACACAGGTGTTAATCTGCTGCTATTTAGGGCTTAAAGAGAGGAACATTTGCGTGTCTAACGTGTTTGGGGATAAGAGCAAAACAAACACAGTGAAGATAATTGTCAATTGAAAATAAAAATGTTTATTACCAAGACTGATACAAATAACAAACAAATGGAATATATTAGAAATACTTAGTGGTATACAAAGAGCTGCAATTCAGGTGGAGGGCTACAGAGATATTCTCATCAAGAAGAAAACTTCACTGAATTTAATACAGAAATGAAGCCCTTGGTGTTGATGTTAACATCTCTTTTGATAAAAAGAATCTCACTCATTTTATCCACAATGTTTACCCATCTTCAATAATGTCATATGCTAATTTATACTTGTTTAGTGTGGGGGTTCAGTCAAGGAGGGGTCTAAAAATGCAACAAAGGGTAGGGAGTGAAGAAAAGAGGGATTTATTTGACAACTGCAGGGAACCAAGGGACACCAAGGGGAAGCTTGTGAGGGTAGCTGAGTGAGGGAGGGAATTCCTGGGGTAATTTCCACGAAGGACCGGGAGGTGGGACAACTGAGGCTGGCTGTAGGAGCCTAAATCTATTTCTTTTGGTTCTGGATTTGGTTCTTATTTTACCATGATTATTTCTATTTTGTTTTGATTTGTTGTTCTACAGTAATTTTGATATAGATTATGAATAACATTTTTATTTTGCTAAATGTTATTTATATATATATATATTTATAAATCTGTTATTTGGTTAAATGTTGTTTATCATATTTTTGGAAGATTGAATTCTGTGTTAGTGTGGTGTTTTGGTTTATTGATTTATTTTTGATATTTTGGTTCACTATATTCGGGTCGCTTAAATTTGCAAGGGCTCTTGGGAAACGGATGATTGCATGGAGCCAAACAGTTTTTTGATCACACACATTGTCTCCTCGTTATTTTTTTTTGCTTTATGTTTCTGTCTGTAAAGTTGCTTTGTGCACTAAAGAATCCTTTTTAAACCGCAACTTGGTCTCAGCTGGATTTTTTATCGTTGGAGTACACCCAGCAAGGTGCATACAATGTGGACATTGGAAAGGCTACGGGGAACAGTGAGTCAAGCTGGGCTTCATGAACTTCAGATCATACACTGGAGTTCTGCTGCTGAAGCTGGACTGGGAAGGCAACGATCCATCGGGGAGGTTCTGGCAAAGAATGCAGACAAAAGCACAATAGCCAAAACAAGTTTCACAGAGCACGAAGTTTCTCAGCACACTGCTGACCTGTTAGCACTCTGAGGAGGATAATCCACTGGCGCTGGAGCACAGGTGGAGGCAGGTTTTATCCAGCGCTGATTGCTGATGGGCATCAGGTGTGGAGGAGAGTGAGGGAGAAACCCCGTCCAGCCTGAAGACACAGTCGCAGCCACAAGAAACAACAAGCACATACACTAAACACAGTCTCACACAAAGCACAAAACTCACATCACCACAGTTTAGATTTATGTATTTACTTTTTAATGAAAAATTAAGAAGTAGACCTATTCTGCTCAAAAACTTCAATTTGATTGACAAAATTCTGACTTGGACACAGCCACAGTTGGTCTTGACATCTTTGGGGCCCCTCAGTGAAAAATCTGTGAAGGAACCCTCCTCCTGACCCACAAACCTTGTAAAAGATTAATTTTGCCATTGCCTCACAGTCACAAAAGGCCCCCCAGTGCTCCCACTGCAACCCTCCGTCCTTTACAAGGTTCATTTAATCAGCTGCATAGGATTCATTCAGTGTCTCCTCCAGATTTCCCTTTTTTCATTTTCAGAAACTTCATTTCTTTGGCTTTGCTGAATACTTCAGTTTGATTATTTACTTAAAGATGTGCATTCATGTTGCCCTGTATGCACAGCCAATCGACATTTTACATTCAATAATTAATCAATAGTCTACCTTTTCATGAGCATGCATACGATGGTTGCATGCAGCATACTTATCGTTGTCAGGCTGGAGGTGACTTTTGTTAAATGTAATCTGTCCATCCGTCCATTAGTCATACCTGCTGTATTCTGTGGGGACTATCCTAGCTGACATTGAACAAGAGGCAGAGTACAACCTGGTCGAGCTGCCAGTTCATTGCAGGGTAAACACAAACAGACAGACAGTGATGCACACTCACACTCACGCCTAAGGTCAATTTAGAATCACCAATTAACCAATTAAGCAGCTGGCAAGCGAGCAAGACAAAGACAGAGCATGAGATGCATTGCCCAGCCAGCGTGGTGAGACCAGACAGACTAGAAAGAGAGAGGCTCTTTTAGCAACACGTCAGATTAACGTCACTGCTATTTGCTGACATCAAACTTGGAGAGAATTTTAACTGATTGCTGTTCCTACAATTTACTTCAGCAATCGTTTCAGATCTACATGATTCATGTGAATGACCTGACTTACTCTAAAGAATGTAAATGAAAGGTAACTAGATCTGAAGTATCTGTATGGGATGCTAAAAAAAAACACTGCCAAGTGAGGTGTACACCACAAGCCTGATGGATGACAGCTGTGATGCATATTGAGTCTTTCAGGAAGTCAAGAACATCAAATCTATCCATCCATCCGTCCATCCATTATCTATACACCCCTTAATCCTCACTAGGGTCGGGGGGGTCTGGAGCCTATCTCAGCTGACTTAGGGTGAAGGCAGGGGACACCCTGGACAGGTCACCAGTCTATCACAGGGCCACACTTAGAGACAGACCACCAAGCACACTCACATTCACACCTACCGACAATTTAGTTTCACCAATTAACCTCAACATGTTTTTGGACCTTGTGGGAGGAAGTTGGAGAACACGGAGAGAACCCACGCTGCACGGGGAGAACATGCAAACTCCACGCAGAAAGATCCTGGTGCCCCCTACCGGGACGCAAACCGGCGATCTTCTTGCTGTGAGGCAACAGTGCTACCAACTGTGCCACCTTGCAGCCCACATCAAATCTAATAGTTTCTAAATATAAATGTTTACATTTACTCATGCCAAATAGTGGAAAAAAAACTTCAGTCTGGTAATTGCATCCAAGTCCAAGAAGAACTTTCAAAACATCCTCATTCTTTTGGGGGGAAGGATTTCTACCAGATTTTGGTACCTGGCTAGAGAGATTTTCCCCCTATTCAGCAATAAGTTTATTTTTTGAGGTCAGCAGTTAATAGTGGGTGATAAGGCCTGACTCACAGTCAGTGTTCCAGTCAGTTTATCCCAAACTTTTTGGATAGGTTTAAAGTCAGGGCTCTGTGCTGACCAGAAAAGTTGCGATTAACTAAGCTAGGAAATTGGGGTCATTGGCAAAGTTTTTAACACAATATCGTATAAAACAGTTGTTATCAACCTCCCTGGCTTATGACCCTCTACAGCAAAGTTGTGCCTCCTAATGACCTCTTGTTACATATATCTACACATATATCTACAGGCTGCACAGGTCTAGAGATATGAGCAATTAAAGAATGAAGGAAAGGTTGTTCATTTTTAGATTGTTGCATTTTAATTATTTTTGGACCCCTGACGAAGTAGTAGTAATCTAATGTTTGGGGGTTTTTTTGTTGTTGTTGTTTTTGTTTTTTTCTCCTTTAAGATTTTTCTGCTGTTCCATTTTGTTAAACATTTCCAGAGCCTTTAGATTTATCTTGCAGCTCTTTGGGAGGGTGTCACATCACATGCTAGAAACCTCTGGGGAAGCATATCATTCTGCAGAAATCTATAGCATTATAAGTTCCCTTCACTGGAACAGGAAAAACCCAAACCATGCAGCCAAGCAAGCCCTGACAACATTTGATATATGATAGCAGGGTGTCTACATACTTTGAGCTTGTTAAACTTAAGCAAGCTCGTCGCATTGCACCCTTTCGGAGAAATAAAGGTAATTAACA
>NW_007577748.1:511515-525513 GCF_000690725.1 Stegastes partitus | reverse complement strand
ATATATGATAGCAGGGTGTCTACATACTTTGAGCTTGTTAAACTTAAGCAAGCTCGTCGCATTGCACCCTTTCGGAGAAATAAAGGTAATTAACAATAGCAGCAATCAGTCAACTTCTGGTACTTCTAAAATATTATTTGACGTTATACCTTGTGTTTTTGCTACATAATCCTCATCTATGAATATTAATACCTGTCAGAGTACATTTATCTCTTGAGTGGATCAGTGGTGACATCTAAAAATGTAGCGCTAACAGACTTTTACATGACAAGACTGTCTCAGCAGCGTGAATAAACTTATAAAAAAGATTTTAAAAAGACAAGCTGATTAACACTGACCCGCAGGTTCCATTTGGATCTTCACCAAAATGATTAAAAAAGACAAAGTAATTAACAACTGTCCAACTTGTCCAAGAAAATCAGAATCTTTTTGAATTTTCAATCAAACTGAAGAACTCAAGCTGCGTTCCTGCAGCCTGAGGGAGGAGGGAGTTTGGTCCAGCCAAGGTGTTAATGACTCATTTGGAGAAAGAGTAAATTATTCATACACTATTATGCTGCATCCAAACATAGCCAGTGCGATATAAGACATTTTCTAATTTACCTCACTGCCTTGACAGAGTGAAAAAATAGCAAAAAATAAGGATTCCACGACTGACAAGGTTTCTTTGTTCTGTGAAATGTACGTACCAGTACACGATGAGCACTCTAAGTATTTTCCATCCAAGACATGTTCACCATCTCCACTGACACACACACATGGACACACAAATGGTGCCGCTTGTGCTTCATCTGTCAGTTGTCACTTTTTATGACATTAACAACATTATTAACACTGTTCTGTCAAGGAAGAGTGTATATATAGCCCTGAAAGAAAAGCATCACTCCTCCCTTCCTCCAAAATATTAAAAAGGCTCTATCTTTGAGTGGCACTGAATTAGCATTTTTATGTGAGTCATTTAAGCTGTTATCCAAAACAGCTTACAAAGCGTGCAGAGGTAGAATAAGCCTCAGTTTCTGGATCACTAGACTAACAGAAGAGGAAAGGGTGGAGGCTGAGGCGCTCTGGCATTCCCATAACCCTATAATAATCATAAATAATACCAGGGAGGTACAAGGGAATGAAACAGGCTGATATGAAAGATTAACCTCAACATGTTTTTGGACTGTGGGAGGAAGCCGGAGAACCCGGAGAGAACCCATGTTACACGGGGAGAACATGCAAACTCCACACAGAAAGATCCTGGTGCCCCCATGCAAGCAGAATGAGGACAATGGATTATACATCCAAACCACTGTCTTGTAAATTGCCCGGAGGAGATAAAGCGGCAATCACAGTTTAAAAAAATTGACATGAATACAGCTTTCAGTAAGCTTTGTATTAGTTTAGGGAGCAGAGACAGCCACGACAAAAAAGCATCGCTGAATAGGCTTCAGCCGTGGCTTACTGCGAGTTTGACAGCTATCATTGTCATTACAAAGGAGTACTATTCAGATTTACTAATAATGTGGATGGCAGCTTCCCTGATTCCCTTCAGTGATTCTGAATTGTGTTTTGTTCCATACCTTTACCTTTAGTTTGTAGCACTGTGTTAAGCAGAAAACAATACCTTTACACGTACAAATACTACCATATATACCACATAAACAATAACGAAGATTGTGATCAAGTTATGTTGCATCTATGCACCTGGACCTCCTATGAACAACTATGTGCTCCTATAGACAACAGAAAATGAAAGAAACTTGTCTTGTTACAAAGATAAGTAATATTGCTCCTGCTACTATTCTTGCTGTAGTATTGGTATCTTAATGCGGTGTACACTGCTTGAACCATGAGGCTTTTGTCTTCCAAGTGATGTATAATGTGATTCATATTGGGTTGATGCCTGATTTTTCATTTTTCTATCGCGGCTGGTGAGTGTTAAGAATATACTTATTTTACATTTTGTTTCCCTCTTTAAATTGCAAACACAGTATACATCCCCTAAAAATAAGCCATAGTTGTAAAAGTGTACGAAAGAAACTTGCCTGGATCATACCCTCAAGTCTCAGTATTATCTCTGGACCAGTCTTCCAATCTGATCTCATCTGACCCCTGATCTAGCTCCCTATTATGAAATATGCTCAGATCTGGCTGCTGGCACAGTCAGCTTATGCCCCAGGGTGCACAACAGTGCAAGAAAATAAATTACTGTATGTACACATTGATACAGTAGATACAAAATGCTGAGGGAAAAGTATCACCTATGTTTTTAATGAACTATATTCAGTTTTTTTTTCCTACTTCACCTCCAACAGCTTTAGAAGGTGACCTTGTGCGGGACCTGCAGTATACTCTACTTCTCTAAACATAGAGGGTAGTGCAGGGCCTGCTCCATAGACATTCAGAAAATTAATGGGATACTTTGTGCGGCATTGTAATCTGGCACTTAGTTCCTGCAATTAGAAGACAGCACAAGGTGTAAGCTTTTCTTCAGCTCAGACTGTAGCCCGTGCTACCATATTCACAGTCTATATGCTAACTTTACTCTGGGCTGATTAGCAGCACCCGTCTCATCTCTGCACATATATGCCTACCCGAGGGCCACACAGCATGCACGTTAGAGCCCTTCTCAGCTGAGCCAGTAAAGTTGTTCCTGGGTGTTAATTATAGATGCTCACACATACATATACACAGACCCACATTATGTGTGCATGCATGCATGAACATGCAGTACATGATAATTATAAGAAGTAACCAGGTATTCATGAGCATCCCACTATCTGAAGAGAGAGTACAAGCTGCAAAATAACACACGATATAATTAGAACTTCTCATCACCCAGACACTGGCAGCACTTTCGTAGAAAAACTCTTGCCTGGTTTAAGAAAAAAAAAAAAAAACCTTCAGTGACTTCAGACACAAGTTTATTTGCATTCAAACAAAACCTTGCGCATCTTTTTTCATTCTTGCATTCTTTTTCAAGATTGCATGGCTATAGAAAATTCTATAATAGTTGGGTACTGATAAGTATAGCATCATTGTCTTCAGTTGGTGAAAAGGTACAGAGTGAATCATCTTCAGAGCTGAACATCGTTGCCATCTTGAACTCATGAAGTGCACACTAATAGTCATTGTATAGTCATTTTCAGTTGCTTACACTAAAAAAAGATTTGCAACACCTAATAATCTAAAGGAAATAATGAAAATTTTAACAAGTCAAGAGTGAAATATTATTTAGAATGACTCCAATATTAAGAGCAGTCAAACAAATTGGGAGTGATAGCAGGCTAATACTGTGTTCAGTTTTAATGCTCCCGCAGCCAGTTTTATCTTAATCTGGCTTGGTCTCTAATGATTTACATTGTTATAACATCCTCACTTTGTTAGATCAGTGTGACAAGTATGCTACGGACAGCTCTAAAGAAGACACAACGTCATATACTTTCTATTCTGTTCTGTCTGTTGTTGCAGTGACTGCATGCACCACGATAATTAATCACAATAAATCTATAGTCACAAAATGACATCTATCTAGTGTATAGTATGCTGGAAAAAATGATACACTATGTCACTGCTAAGTTATTTCAGGTCTGTTTATTCATACTCCTATTACATGAACCTGTTTTACTTTAGTGCCATCATAATAGGGGTCTGTGTGAAATATTTGACTGGGAATAGGTCATTCATGTAATGAGTTGGATATGTTTACTGTAAAATTGCAGGTCGAGGACAGTGCCTATGGAGTGGCAGACCAGAGTGGTGGTTCCTATTTTGTGTTTTCCTATGTAAGTGTTTGACCGGAGAGTGTGCTCCAATTATTGGGGTATTCTATTGGTTCGTTTATTCTAAGGTGCTGGGAAGGAGGCTCCAAAAGACTGTTGAACCTTGATTCAGAATAAGCAATATACCTGCCTTCCTGGCTGTGAAAAGATGGTCCTTATAGAGCTGCTGAAAAGGTCATAGGAGTTTGACCATCCAGTCCACATGTGTTCGGTAGACTTGGAGAAGGTTCATGACCCTGTCCCAGGGAATCTGTAGGGAAGTGTTGGGCATAAGGATCATTCCTACAAGCCATCTAGTTCTTGTGCAACCAAAGTGAGAACTGTGCACGAAGTCAAACAAGTTTCCAGTGGGTGTTGGAGTGAAGTTTGCCCCTTGTCACCAGTGTTGTTTGTGGTCTTCATGGGCTGGACCTCAAGGTGCAGCCAGGGTAAAGAGGGTTTCCAAATTGGGAACTTCAGAGTCACATGTCTGCTTTTTGTAGATAGTGTCATTTTGTTGGATTCATCAAAATACAACCTTCAGCATGCACTGGGGTGGTTTGCAGGGTGTGTGACGCATCCGGGATGACAGGGTTGCAGTTTAGTTGTCGACCCAAACAAAGGAGGATAAGTTTCTTGAGATCTTGTTCACAAGTGATGGGAAGAGTGTGAGATGGACAGATACACTGAAGCACCTGGTTAGGAGGGAGCTGAGTCCAAAGGCAACTTCTCGATTTACCAGTCAGTCTGTGCTCCAAGTCTCACTTATGGTCATGAGTTCTGTGTAGTGACTGATAGAATTACATTGTAGATACAAGTAGCCAAAATCAGTTTTCTCCAAAGACTGGCTGGGCTCAGTCTTGGAGAGATCTCCTGCTCTTTAGCATTAAAATGAGCGAACCAGCTTTGGTGGTTTGAGCGTCTGATTAGGATGCCTCCTGGATGCCATCCTTTGGAGGTTTGCTGGGCACATCCATCTGGGAGGAAGCTTCAGGTAGACCAAGAATTCACCAGAGGGATTACATATCAAATCTGGTTGGGAAACAATTTACTGGGGAAAGAGACATTTGGAATGCCTTGCTTAGCCTGCTGCCACCACGACCCAGCCCAGATGGATGGATGGATGGATGGATGGATGGATGGATGGATTCTTACCCAAAATATAGTATCTTTTAAATTAAACTGAGCAGTGAGCCTCACAGCAAATTTGTTGTTTTTAGCACTGCTGGTAACGCTCTAAGAATAGCAAAATCATCAATATTGCATCTGTTTGATCTGTTAATTTGTCCAACATTTTAATTTTTAATGTAGGTCCTAATTAACTTTGATGACTATATTGGCTGCTGGCAGTAGCGTTAGGCTCTAGTTTTCATCATGTCAGCCAGTGGCATACTGATCAAAATGCTGATCCATAACTGAGCTCCAGATCTCAAACATCCATCGGAATTTTAAAACATAATTTTGCTTCAGTTTGGTTAGTAAGCGTGACAGCAGTGACAGGAACCACATATGCTGATTTGATTTACCAGAGAGTGAACCAAGTCAGCTGTAGATCCCAATTAATGAGAAACATACATTTTTTTATCGTCAAACAAACTTTGCTCTGCAGTCATTCTACTTGCGTTTGGCAGGGCTGCAACACATGCACAGATGAACCACATTTAGTTGACTATTTATTCATCATTTGTTCCAAGTCTCAGGCAACTCGATTCTATGTTTTTTGCTATTTATGTTAATGTCACTTTTAATTAGTAGCTCTAGATGTGGATGTTGCTGTTTCATGTGAAAAGTAGTCTGACACAAAATGTGCTATGAAACAAAAAAATTATGTTTTTTTGAACAGATTAACCAAATTAGGTATTACATGGTAATTACTAAGGTTTAGCAGAGCAGATAAGCAATTTTTGTTTTTTATTGTTTATTGTTGGACAGAACTAAAGGTATCACATCGCCAGAAATTTGGTAGTTGGTACCAAAACCACTGAAATTCTATGATTCTTAATATCAACTTTGATAAAACAGCAAAAAGTCAGGCTGTAAAAAATGCTTTCAAAATATTAACATTACAAAAACAAAAAACATGATATAATTTGAACTTTCCGTCAGCCAGGCACTGGCAGTCCTTTGTTAGAAAAACTGTTGCCTAGTTTAGGAAAAAAAAAACTTCAGCCACCTTGAACTCATGAAGTGCACACTAATACTCATTTTACAGTCTTTTTCAGCAGTATACACTAAAAAAAATTGCAAAATCTATTAATCTAAAGAAAATAAAGAAGTTTTCAATAAGTCAAGAGAGGGTTTTTATTTCATAGTTGGTACCAAAACCCCTAAAATTCTATGATTCTTAATATCCATTTTGATATCACAGCAAAAAGCCAGTTAATAAATACTTTCAAAATATTGCCATTGCAAAAATAATGGAATGCAGCCTTTAAGTATTTTAGGCTTAAACAAGCAGTACTGCGTTATAAAATTCACTCATCCAGATTCCTTGTGAGAACCTTGATGTGAATTTTTGTCATATTATTGGCTCAGTTGGTCTACTTTGCCTCTGCCTCTCCTGCTCAACTTCCTCCTCATGCTGATGCTGTAAAAAGACCATGAAGTAAAGCACAAAGGCTGCACACAGTCTGCTGACGCACACACACAGCGCTATGCATTGATGGGCTGAAAAGAAAAGCTGATAGCCTGTTAATGTTATCGACAACATTACGAGCTATTCCTATGTTAGCCTAAAGGAGCCGAATTTAGTTCTAGTGAGGGTTGGTTGTGGAGCATTGCTGCAACAGATGGAGCTGTCACACTTCACAAACTGTAACAGGAATGCTCAGGATGTGAACATTGTGATGACATGTTAATATAAACTAACAACTTTGCTTTTAAGCTGCTTAAGTCGGTTTCAGGTGATTTATCCGTTCATTCCCAAAGTGACACTATTTGCATTGTAACTTTGTGTCTGTCTTCCCAGACAGAACCAAGCAAGATGTTTCTTTGTTTCATATTTTTACGCTGAGTAAAAGCTGCAGCTGGTAGTTGCTTCATGTTCACCAAACAGATTTTTTTCTATTCTAGGTTATATAGAAACTTTATTAATCGTATCAGTTTAAGCATTAGAAGAACTGCTGATACATTTATTAACTGCTGATTCTGACTGTCGCTCAACTCCAGCCATTGACTCTGTTTGTTCAGAAAAGGCAAATTTCATGGTGTCTGGGAGTTTGAATGCACCAGTTCTGAATCTCAAGTCAGGTTCCTGTTAGCAGCCAATGAAATGCTCTCAAGAGTTTACTTTTTTGCTTCTAGTTTAGCAGTCTGACTCTGTAACTTTTTCTGTCCAGTGGGACTGAGGCAGTCTTTAAATATACACCACTGAGATGTTCTTTTGGAGAGCTGTAACCCATCCTTTAGCTATGCCCACTTTTCTTTTTGAGGGTCACAGGGAGGCTGGAGAATATCCTAGCTGACACTGGGACACTGCGAGGCAGAGTACACTTTGGATGGGTCACCAGTCAATCACAGCCCTGACACATTCATACCTACGGCAATTTATAGTCACCAGTTTACCTAACATGCATGTCGGGGGGACTGTGGAAAGAAGCCAGGGCACGAAGAGAAATTCCATGCATGCAGGCACAGGGAGCACACGGAAACCCAACAGTGAAAAGCCCCCTTCATTTGGCAGGTTCGAACCTAGACCCTTCTTGCTCTGAGGTCAGGTGACCACCGTATAACTATCCATCCATCATCCATCCATTATCTATACACCGCTTAATCCTCACTAGGGTCACGGGGGGGCTGGAGCCTATCCCAGCTGACTCAGGGTGAAGGCAGGGGACACCCTGGACAGGTAAGCTACACTTAGAGACAGACAGACTCACATTCACACTTACAGACAATGTAGAATCACAACATATTTTTATATATAACCCAGAGAGAGAGAACTCCGCTGCAAGGGGAGAACATGAAGACTCCACGCAGAAAGGTCCTGCTGCCACCACCGGGACACGAACCGGCGACCTTCTTGCTGTGAGGCAACAGTGCTACCAACTGCACCACCTTGCAGCCCACCATATAACCAGTGCATATTAATTCAGTTCTGTTTAATCAGCAGCAGCTGTAGCAGATCGAAGCAGATTAATCAGGTCTTTTCATCCTAAGTCTGTCATACTGGGACAGATCAGTGCCCTCTGTCATGTCTGAAAGATGTTGACTTTGTTCTCCTTTCGTTGGTTGTTTTGTTTTGTGAGAATTTTTAAGTCAACTTTGTATTTGCATTTGTAATAAACGTTAAAAACAAATTCATGATAATGAAATATTTATAGATGTGAATCTATAATTTTTGCTCCCTAAATATGTTCTTTTTTTCTTTTTTTTTAAAACTCTTTTCACCCTACACCCACATGTTGAAATTGTGTGCACTCAAACCAGATGTCAGTATCTCAAGGTTCTTTTACCATTCTGCAGCCCAACAATAACTATTCATGTAAACCAATATGCAAGTTTTTATCTGTGGGTAGTTTCATTGTCACTTATTGTTACATTCTGTAGTGACACACTGCAATCCAGTCATATACATTTGATCTGCTCTGCTTAGTGATCATGCAGGTTTCTCCCTCATCCAATAGCCGCCACTGATGAATTAACAATCGAAACTTTTCATCGGCCAGTAAAACTTTCATAAAAGTTGTTCTTGGAACACATAGAACACACTTTTACATTTAAAGTTTTTGTACAGCTGGGCCCAAAAGTCTGAGGGCACATTGGAAATCTATTAAATTTTCAAAGCAAACCTGGAAACAATCAGAAAGCTTCAGCATTTAGAAATATTAAAAACATGGGAAAGTGTGGTATGTAAAAGAAAAGAAAGAAAAAAAATGGACATTTTTCACTATTTCTTGGTGAGCAATTAAACTGGAGGAAATTTGTGGTGTTGACCATTTAAACTTATTTGTTCCCTTCCACTGAAACACGCTTTTAGATGACAGTCAGGTGAATTTCATCGATTCGTCACAAGCAAGTACACCAATCAGCCACAACAATAAACTCACTGACAGGTGAAGCGAATAACATTGATTATCTTGTTATGATGACATCTGTCAAGGGCTGGGAGATAATAGGCAGCAAGTGAACAATCAGTTCTTGAATTTGACGTGTTGGAAGCAGGAACAATGAGCAGTGTAAAGACCTGAGTGACGTTGACAAAGACCTAATGGCTAGATGACTGGGTCAGAGCATCTTCACAGGGTCTTGTGGGGGGTTCCTGGTATGCAGTAGTTAGTACCTACCAGAAGTGGTCCAAGGAAGAGCAGCTGGTGAACTGGTGACAGGTTCATGGCCACCTAAGTCTCCCTGCTGATTTTGGGGCGCAAAGGCTGGCCTGTGTGATCCAAACCCCAAAAAAGCCACTGTAGCACAGACTGCTGACAACCTTAATGCTGATTATGACAGAAAGTTGTCAGAACACACAACACATAGCAGCTTAATGGGATGCATAGCTGCAGGTTGGTTAGATTGCCCAGGCTATCTTGTGTCCACCACTGAAAGCATCCCATAATGGGCATATGAGTAGAACTGGACCATGGTGCAAGGGAAGAAAATGGCCTGGTCTGATGAATCATGCTTTCTTTTACATCATGTGGACAACTGCATGTGTCCATCATTTACCTTCAGAAGACATGGCAGCATCTAAGAGGGAGCTTTCTAACAGGGCAATGCATGGCCTTCTGAAACACTATGGAAACTAGATCAGCTGCATCCAAAACACCAATAGGCAGACCAAAAGTAAGCACATCATCAGAGGATCAATACATGAAGCTTTGTCAACTCAGAGATAGAAAAATAAACTCATCACAGATACAGATTTTTGTAAATAAAGCCTACAAGACTGCAATCAGAAAAAGTACACTCAAAAGACAGCTATCTAGTCGTGTCTCAACCATTTCTCGGAGGTGCAGGAGTACTGAGAGAGAAATTCCGCCCTGGACAAGGCCCTGGGTGGGTTCTAGTGAGGAAAATCAGGTCAGGTAAAGTATGGTTTGATTATATATGCAGCATTGTCTCATGTGTATCCTGAATGACAGCCTTAAAGAGAGGGACAGACAGGGGCCGGCAAAAACTTTATAGATTTTTTAAATGGTTCACCGGCCCACCAATGCAGCAGCCTACAAAGATTTGTTCCAGTGTGCCGGATGGCCAGCGCATCACTGTCTGGGGATGGTGTGGAGAAGGAGGACAAGATATACAGTACATACCAGATTTTCACAGTGGCTGACTGGGAAGAAGGATTAATACTGCAGCAGGATAATGAGTGCAAACACACCTCAAAGCTTTGACTTGAAGACCAAAGGAGACCAAGGAGTGCTGACTTTCATGGATTTTCTTCCACAGTCACCTGACCTCAACCCCACTGAACATTTATGAGGTGCTCGAATACGAACAAAGGCAAACACTCCTGACTTGACAGGATGTTCTTTGGAACATAGTCAGATCATGCTGAGGGAATGTGGGTTATCAGTTTTGAATAAATTTTGGGTCTATGCTGCTGAAGTTCATGCTGTCATTAAGCGAAAGGGAGACAGACCAAATTTAAAGACATTTGGTAATTCATGTACATTCTTCAGAGATTCACACTTTTCACCGTTTAGTGATGAATATGAATTTTAGTGCAGTGTGGTTTAATGGTGATAAACCACCCCACATCTGACTGCTTATGATGCAAACATTTATTCACACCATTTTTGCTTTTGTACAAAAAGAGTTCTTTCAGCTCAAATGACTGAAGGTCTTTTACATACCCACCAGTACTGTCTGCAGCCTCAGTATTTTCTGTATTTTTGTTTCCAATTGTGAACCTCTTACCACGTAAATTCAATTTTCTCACTATTTCACCCTTTAGATCTGGCTTTTTATATAGTTTTGATAATTTGATCTATAGGTTCCATGTAGTATTTACTTTAAAAATGCAACAGTAGAGGGATCTTTTTTATGGCTTCACTTCTTGAGATGGAAATCTCCCACATACTCTATATGTATGAAACAGCTGGGGCCGTCTTTTCACAGTCATTAAGTTTTAGAAATATTGAATGCAGCTGTAAATGGCTTTAATGAAGAGGAAACAGCTACCATTAAAAGAGCTGCTGATTTAGTTAAAAGCTATATGTGAACTGTTTCTTAAAGATAGATGATGACTGTTTCTGTATAGATAACTGTTTATGCAAATTATCTATGGTTTGCAAAACAGAAGAGCGATTTGGCGGAGCACTGTGGGATGTTTTATACCCCTATAATAATTATTATTATTAATTATAGCTTGTGTCTTTCTAAATAGTTTTTCTTATTTTACATTTATGTTAGTCTGTTTATATATTTAGCCACTTTGTGTGAGTAAAAAGCCAATTCAAAGGGCATCCAAGAAATAGTGCTATCAGTGTTGGTGTGCTTATGAAATACAAAACCTCTTCTGTGATTTCTCCTTTTCATCACTGCTTTCATAGATTTTTCTTCCGCTGTCTGTCTTGTCAGTGGACATACCTTTCCTTTCATGTGGTGGGAAAATAATGATATATGTTGCTGGCATGCACAAATTGATCGGGTTCTCTAATTCTGCAGCCTAATTATCTCAGTAAAAGACATTCTGCCACAGTCTTTGCTTCATCCCACTGTCGAAAGTGGAAAATGATCAATAACCATCCATCATATAAACAGAGAGCAAGGTTATGCATCCAGAGGAAACAAGCTTATTCATAAAACTAATAGCAGGATAGAAGCTTTTCCACATTAACGACTGAAGATGCTGCTTTTGTTGAGGTTTCTTCCCTATAAAAGCTGATTTTTTCCAGCAAGCAGAAGTGGGTGTGAAAAGCATTTGTTTCAAGCTTTTAAATGACTTTAATCCTTAAAGATTTAGATTGTTGTTGTTACCAGTTGGTTAGTAGCATTCTTCATCTTATAGATTTCCTTTTTTCTTACCATTTCCCTTCACATAAATAGATGGATATAAACAACATAGATAGCATGAAAAGCCTCCAGTAATAAAGGCTGTAGTTGTTAAAACAAAAAAACAATCCACTTTAAGATTTTTAAAGGCTGTAAAAAGAAGTTTGGTTGATAACTGTGTTTAGAAAAGTAGCAATAGAAATGGAAAGTCTTTAACTCTATTTAAGCATGCTAAATATAATGCAATAAGCATTAAATGGCATGAAAAACACACATGGCATTGTAATTGTGATTTGACATCTATGTCTGCTTTGTTTGTGCAGAAAAGTAAAGAGTGAAATTGAACAAGCCCATCTTAAACGTTAACATCTGTACATTTGACAGGCCTGTAATGTCCAGATAGGGTGATGAGTGAATGTGAGAATAATTAAGTTCTGCACCATCATAATGGAACAGGTAATTGTCATTTGACTTATAAGACACTTCCTTTCAAAGTCACATTGCTGCGTAGTGACAGCTACATTGTTTACCAAATAAGTTACCGTGCATCATTAGGCAAGAACACAATGCAACATAATGGCAGCAATTTCAGAACTGACACAAACATTAAGACTTAATTCATCATAATAAAGTTGTTTGGTCACAAGTATTACATCGTCCTGCCTCACTGAACAGATGGTTACAAAAAAATTAAATGTTTCAAGTAAACTGCGGCACATGCAGGAGTCTAAAAAAAACAGCATTTGATTATATTGCTGAAGGTCTATAATTCAACTAATGTAAGTCAGCGGCTAAGCTATATAATAGAAGAAGTAGGAATTTAATCACTTAAGTGGTCAAATTATCTTAAATTTTCTCTGCTGTTTCATTTTAATTTCATTCCTTTCTATTCTCTAAAAGGTCAAATTTCGAGGCAGGTATTGAGGAAACCTGTATTCAAGGTTTCTGAGCACAGCAGACCAATACACATATCGTTTCATCAGAGGCTTTTTTAAATTCCCAAGTCGTGCATGGAAAAATGAAGAGATGTGACCATGGGAGATCAACAAATCTGCCCGCAGGCAAATAACATGGGTGATTACTTAAAATACTAACTCACTACTGTACAAAAGGAGATTCATGAGGAATTCATATTATACTACAGACATTGTAAAAGAGGTATTTTTCAGGTTATGCAATCGTTGAATATCCAAGGTCAAAGTTATTAAATGATTATAATAATTAATAATGCCTTTAATAGCATGTTTATTACAGTTATACATAACATAATAGTAGATAGTCAGGTTGATCAGCCATATTGGTCAGTAAGACTGAAAAAAAAACATGCTTTCAGTAAACATGTAACCCGCTACAACCTGTTCATGGTTTGGTGGCTGTGACTAAACCAGCTCAGTATACCTGTTTGTTTTCAAACAATGGAGGTGACTGGGTAGACACCCTGTAGAACAAAAAATATCTGCAAATGGCAGATGAACTCCTAGAGAGTCAGTGGCCATCTACCAAACTGCAACTCTCCATCGTCCTGATTTATGTCTTGCCATGGAATCAAGGTTCTGGAGCAGCCAAATTGCCTCGAATCATGTGCTCGAGTCCCTAACTCTTTCGCACACACTGTTCCATGAATAATGTTTGGTTATATGCCTTTGGATAACGCTACTGCATTCGAGGTAACCAATGCGTTGCCTCCCTTGGCAGCGGAGAAAAGCATGCAAAGACTAGGAAAAGGAAAGACTACTATTGTGGAGAATATATGTTCACCTCATCCCAAATGCCCTTGCTCTATGAATTTTGCCACCTGGAATGTGCACACCCTGATGGATTCAGATACTCGGCCTGAGCAACGTACAGCACTGATTGGATACAAACTGAAGAGACGAGATATCAATATTGCAGCATTGCAAGAAAGCAGACCCCCTGCAGAGGGAATGATTAGCGAGCTCGGTAGTGGC
Source organism: Stegastes partitus (assembly GCF_000690725.1). Taxonomy (NCBI): domain Eukaryota; kingdom Metazoa; phylum Chordata; class Actinopteri; family Pomacentridae; genus Stegastes; species Stegastes partitus. Next base: position 511,883 of record NW_007577748.1, on the reverse strand, counting down.
TACACTTTCTCCTGGAAATGTCTACCTAAGGGTGAAACGTGTACACAGAGTTGGCCTAGCCATAAACACAAGTCTTCTCAAACATCTTAACAAACTAGCAGCTGGCTTGAGTAAGCGACTCATGATTGCTAGATTCGTACTTAACAATGATAACAATGGTGACTACCTCAAAGTTGTCTGTGCATGCACCTACACCGAATGCAAATGACACTGTTAAAGAAAACTTCTGTCCTGTTCTTGATCAAGCGATCGCAAACACCCCAATCAGATATCACCTCCTGATACTTGGTGATTTTAATGCTAATATTGGACTTAACCACAAGACATGGTCACCAACTGGGCATCATGGAATTGGCAAAATTGTATTG
>NW_007577748.1:495932-510813 GCF_000690725.1 Stegastes partitus | reverse complement strand
GGACGCAAACCAGTGACCTTCTTGCTGCGAGGCAACAGTGCTACCAACTGCGCCACCTTGCAGCCCACACACATATATATATATATAGATAGATAGATAGATAGATAGATAGATAGATAGATAGATAGATAGATAGATAGATAGATAGATAGATAGATAGATAGATTATGGCATGCCGTTTAGGAAATTATATATATACAGTATATATGTGTGTGTGTGTGTGTGTGTGTGTGTAAAAGTCTGAATATATATAATGAAAGTGTGAATATATGGAATGAAAGTCTTGGCACAAATGATGTCTAGGATGTACTATTTAAGAATAGTACGTTGTCCAGCTGAAAATCCAAGATGGCCACCATTTTTCAAGTTGGCCGCCTCATCAAATGAAAAAAAAAAAGGTTTTTGAAGTAGAACTTGAATAAACAGAACTGTGTAAACGATCCAAACATCAAAATGAATGTATACTGACTGGAAGAACTCAATAGTGTAGATTGAATTCAAATATATAGCTTTCAAGATGGTGGCTCTTACGTGACTCAAAATTAACATTTTTGGAAGCCATCTGATCACAGATATTGCATTAAGTTGAAGGGCAACATCTATGATCATTCATAGAAATCCTGTGGTCAAGCTCCATTGGTTTGTAATTTTTTATAACGGGCGTGTCACGATATAGTATAAGGGTGATCAACATTGTGCTTGTCTTCTGCATTGTGTCAGTTAGCACTTGGGTGCTTCTAACTGCTGCTGGACAAATTCAGAAAATATGTTTTGGTAGTTTTCCAAATATTGTTATATGGCTATTAAAATATGGTCGGGGAGACCAAAGCTGAAGACCAGCAGCAGTACAACCTCTACAACTGCAGACACCAAAGCATGTCATGGAGACACCAGTAATGTTATCAGCAACAAAGTCATACAGACTATCAGCCCAGGTTAGCCTATAAGTCTCAAATTTAGCATTTCTATTGCCATCTCACTCTCTGACTCCACCTGCAACTTCATTAAATGCCAGATGACCTTGGTAAACAATAGTCTATGCAGGTGTGTCTTAAAAAATGTCATTACCGATGTTGGGTTCACCACTTCTGGCTGGGTGCTGGAGTTACATGGTACAGTGCTGTTCTGACTCATGAAGCAAACTGGTTGAATTCACTTACTTTCATCCAGCTGTGTTCTCGCAAATCTGTTCATCTTAACACATGTTTTCATAGTCATGCTGCTGCTGTTAATTTATATATAACCCACCTTCAAAACATGTTAATTTTCAAAGGAGGCCTAAACAGGGATAGTAAACATACCAAGGACATAAACATCACAAATAACAATACAGTAGCAATGAGTAAATGTCAGACCTGATCTGCTGAAGACTGTAAATGCTTCATTGGATTTGATTATTTGGTTATAAGAAAGTTAATTCCACAATAATATGTCAGGACAAACCTAAAGTTGTGTGTATTTGCAAGTTACGACGGTTTGTTCCAGATAAAAGCAACTGTAAAAGTTTATGAACTGGCTGAGTTATGTTATGGCTGACAATGATCAGATTTAGACATCTACACCCCTACTAATTTTAGATGCACCCCTACATCAGTTTGTTCTGGAACCAGTACTACTCTTTGTATACTACATCCACAAAAAATTAAATCAGTTTGGATGAGATCAGTGAACTTATACCACTTGTACAGGTCGAATAATGTGAGTTACAGAAGATGACACTGGCTGGAGGAATAATTGCTTAAAGCAAAACAAAACAAAATAGTCAGCTAACATGCACACAATGTTGGACTGATTAGGTAAAGAAACTACATTCCAGTTCCATTGTTTAGCTTTGGCATCCTTTAAGCAATGTAGCAATACAGCGCATATTATTTTTAATTGGCTGCAGGCGTTTATCTCCATGGGCTCATTCCAAGTAGCACCTCAGTAACCAGAACTCAAGCTTCTTCCCTCACTGCCGTGTTAACTTTTAGTATCCAATAATCAACTCTGTGCCATGTGCGCCAGCAGTTTGAAGGGCAGTTTGGAGCAGTCGTGCATTTGTGGGTGTCCCAGCCTCACACTTTCAAAGACAGAATGCTCTGATTCTCACCCGTCAGGAAGTAGTGCGTGGTGATTTATGACTCTCTGCACTGAGCGAGAGCAGGTAGAGGGGATCTCATTCCGGCGAGCTGTATGGCGTCTGCCTTTAAACTAATTTCTGCATACTGAGGTACTTTCACTACCTGCGCTTGTGTCATTTTTCTTAATGACTGTTAAGGGGAGGCTGAGTGAGCAAGGCAAACAGGCGCTGCTCCACCACAGGGCCACTGAACAAAATATAATTAAGACGAGGGGAGAGGAAGGGTCGGGTGAAAGACTTCAGTAGGTAACTGAATATTCATTGCAATCACACTAAACAGCTCGATGATTAATTGCAGGGCTGGGGTGATTAAAATATGACTGACTTAGTGGAAAATTCAGAACTTAGTTAAAGGTAGCTAAATCGAGTTTCCCTTGATTAACACATGACAGTCTTTTTGTTCCAGTGCAGGGAGACAGCTGGAGTTTCGGAAAAAAGCGAAAGTTGGGTACTTGATAAAAAAAATTTTTTACTCACAGACAAAACAAAAATAAATGATCTGTCATTATTTGGTTTTATCATCACAAGGCCTCATCTCGGTAAGCCACAATCCATAATTGACCTCAGGATTTGCAGGCATAGGCTGTCTACTGATGCCTGATTGCCCTGGGCATTGTGTCTCGGCCCAGTTGTGCAGCCAACCAACCTGTGGTTCTGACCCACTTTCCAGCCTCATCCGTCACGCTGAAAGTCCTGGAGACTCTGATTCATTTCCTATGAATCCCATTTATTTCTCCTAGGCCATTATGTCATCATTACCGACTTACTGGCTCCATCGTGCTAGAGGCAGGCAGCCTGCATTTGAATATTTCATTATGGCACAATAATACTTTAAATATGCCATTGGATATGATTTATACAGGTCATGGATGGTGCTCAAATATTTTTCTAACTTGATCACAGAGACCTTAGAGTGTGATCATTAACCTCAGAAATGATTTGTCTCTGCCAGGAATCTGATTCAGATGTGCTCAACAAATACTGGGGAAAAAAGCATCTCAACTGTGTCCTATATATCATGCAGAAATAATAACAAGGAACTATGACACAAATGGCCTCCTCTTTATAATGGCATCTATTTCACACAGGCAGCAAATCATAAGCACCAGGAGGAATACATTTCCTCCTTGACTCCAAGTGGGAGAACCTGTGTTAATTTTCCCTTCCTCTCCAAATTGATTAGTGGATCAGGGGGCTAATTCAGCCCTTGAGGAGCTATGCACAGACACAAGCTCCCTGCGAGCCCCAGAACAAGTCATCCATAAACCACACATGTCAGCCCTGTTACTTGCTATCTCCCCATCGCCAACCGATGATCCTGCAGTGCCATCGTTGCCGACTGTTGCTAAGGTGCTGTGTGTATTCTCCGCTCAGTAATTAAAAGTAATTGGATGGCAAAGCCTGTTTGAAAAGGGGAAGAGTGGCCGTGGTCATAGCATTCCAACTGTACTCCATCTGGCAAAATGGCAACAAAGAGACGTATCAGCTCACTTAGTGACACCATTTGACAGATTCAAAAGACAGAAGACTTCTGTCAATAGCCATCGCTTGTGAGCTAATGATCAGGTCAGTCCTGGAAAGAAGAAACTGCTTGACAGTGTGTGTCGGAGTGTGACTTTCCTCCCATGTAAACACTGCATAATATTTGGGAAACTGTATATTGTGTCCTTGTTCTACTGTTAGTGTGTGAAGCACATAGTGTATATAAACAGGCAAATGTGACATGCACATTGGAATTGTTCAAATATCGGGATGTTGGTGGAGGTTACAACTATGCATGACAGAAATAACATTTGATTTGGAGGGCGTTGCAGCGTCTACAGTGATATATTGAGTAAGTAAACTAAGAAGTCCTTGGAAATACATTTTTGTTTATATTGAGTTTTTAGAAGTCTGACATCAAAGTTGGTGCCCCAGTGTTATTTTCTGATAATACAGAACGCAACATACAGATAAAGAGTATCATTCGCATACTGAATACACCTTCAGTGAAAATCAGCTTTGTTATGTTGTGAACATGTGCGCATAGTGGTTTTTTTTAATATAATGGAAGAAATATCACAAGAGAAATAAGCATTCAAAGCCATGGTTGATCATTTTTACCTTGAAACAGCAGTGGACTGGTGACAGTTTCAAAAGTGTGACGACCTGAGCACAGGAGCCGTGTGGGCGGACCCAAATGAAAGAGGGAGGCAGGGAGAAACAGGTTAAAGGAATTGGTTTTATTCACAAGGGTGGGGGGGGTTGTGCGGGAAACCAGGTGAAGGAGTCCGGTGGAGAGGTCCCAGTCGTGGTGGGGGTGCGAGGAGGTGGTCGTCGGAGCCGAGGTGTGGGGGAAGGATTCCGTGAGTGAGGTTTTGTGGAGGGAGTCATGGCGGAGAGTCCGGAGGTGGTGGTTGGAGATCCGGTGCTCAGGGGATGGTGCACGTGGGAGGTCTTTACCCGTGGAGGTGTGTGAACCGTGACCGTCTGGTGAGGGTGCTCGTGGCTGTGAGTTTCCGTGGAGGGAGCTCGAGAGAGGAAAAAGGCAGGCGTGTCGGATAACGCTGGAGCTGGAGCTTTGGAGAAACGCTGGAGGCACACAGAGACAACAAAACACATTACACTGGAGAAACTCGAGAAGAGAAATAGCTTAGCTCGAAAAGCTCAATACTGTGTAGCAGCTAAGCGGCCTGAGTGTACCACGGTGGATGTGTCACAATCATCTGGCGCTGGAGTCCTGTGAGCCGCTCGTATTTGAAGGCCAAGCGGCTGATGAGCTGATGATCCACAGCTGCCAGCGCCAGAGTGTTCTCCTCGGATCGGCTCCGCCCAGACTGCAAGAAAAAGAGAACATACGCCCACCACAACACCAAAACAGACAGAGCCCGAAAAACCACATACAATTTCACAGTCCTCACAAAAAGCACAGATTCAGACTTTTCATATGTAACAAACCTAAAGAACCAGTCCTGTCAGTGTGTAAGATGTAGCTTACGGCATCATTATTCTTCTTTAGAATCAGTTTCCAGATCAAAAATGTATGGTGAATTACTCCAATATCACAACTTACCATTGTGTAGCAAAGAGTAACTTTACAGTGTTTGGGTGGTAGGTGAGCTGGTGTGCTCCAGTTGCAGTGACTGGGGAGACAGGGAGACAGTTACACCAAATCATGTTAAAGTACATGGGGACAATTTCCGTGCAGAGGAAATAAAAATATCTAATTTTGATGTAGAGAAATTAGTTTTTAGCAGTTGAATTAACCAGAGAGGGATTTTAAAGCAGTATTAACAAGTTGTTTTCACTCTGAGTGCAACAGAGCAAGCTTTAAACTGAAAACACTGATGTAATTATATCTGGTCCACCCAGCAACAGTCCTCCCAATGCCCTTGGCCCTGTGTCTGAAAATGTGCATTGATGTAGTCAAAAAATCTTGGAGTTTTTCTGGACTCCTCTTTAAATTTTAATAAACAGTTCAGCAGCAGTGTGAGAGGCTGCTTTTGTCAGTTCAGAACCATCGAAAAACTGAAGCTGATTTTACAAGTACCTGGAAAGTATTATCAATGCTTTTATTAACTCTCTACTGGACTACTACAACTCTCTGTATGCGGCATTGACAGTTCAACCTGACTCGACTACAGTTAGTTCAGGATGCAGCTGTCAGACTCTTAACAGCTGCAAAGAAAAGACAGTGCATGACCTTGGTTCTTGCTCATTTGCCCTGTCCTCCAGTGAATTACAGAAGTGACTTTTAAAATGTTACTATTTGTTTAAAAAACCTGAATAGTTTAGCTCCACAAAACATTTCCAATATCTTCACTGTTGGTCCACTCAGTCCCAAAGTGACAGTTTTTTTGTTTGTTTGTTTGTTTGGGGTTTTTTTCAGTCCCAGACTCTGTAACAGTCTCTTGTTCCACATTAAATCCTATCTGATCACATGCAATTTCAAACCACAAATAAAGATTTGTCTTTTTTCTATTGCTCGTTTCTCCTGAAGCTGCTCTGGTCTTATCTACTCCTAATTTCTGTTCATCTCTCTGCTTTTTTTCATGGGTGGTTTGCTTGTGTAGCACCCTGTTATTGTTTTATTGTCATTTGTTTTGTTAATATGTATGTTTGTTTCTATCTATTGTTTCGCATAATATCCAAATTTCCTATGTTGTGTGTTGACCTTGAACGCCATAAGTTGTTTTCTGTCGTAACTTGTTTAACCAGGTGTCAATCTGTTATAGTTAGCCAATGAGGATTACTTTGTGATGGATATGGGGACCAAGGGAACTGATGCAGGGGCGGGATTAAGAGAGTGACGGGAGAGAAGTACGAGAGTGGAGCAAGAGGGAGAATGGGTGAGCGGTTGGTTGGATAGTAGGTGTGTCTGAACGCTGAAGCAGAACTTTTTGTCCGTGTGTTTTTTTGAGCTCCAACGGTGTGCACGACAATCTGGTACCAGAAGACAGATCAATTCCTGGGTGATTTTCGGTTGTTCATTTCGTGTGAAACTGTTTATTTTCATTTGGAGATAAATAAATGTTGCTGTATTTTATTGTAACACACTAGTTGTTTGTGTTATCATGTGTTAGTAATGTGGTTAGACTGAAGGAAAGGTTAATGGATCTAATGGTATAAATGTTATGCATGGGAACAAGGATCACACTCACAGTGAGTGTATATTTAAGAATCCTAAAAGTACATTTGTAGCTCACACTGGTTCACCTCCCATGCAAAAGTTGTTTATAAAACTAAAGTATAAATCATTGAGAGGGTTTAACTTTGATTTCATTTCCAACTTTTACCTTTCTTTTGACTTTGCTTTTATAATATGGTATAGTTTTATAGTTCTCTTTCTCTTATACTGACTAAAATTTAGTCAGTATGCTCTATCTTAGATAGATGGAGCTAGATTGATCCTTTATTCATACCCTAGAAATTTAAGGTGTCGAGTAGCTCACACATGCTACATGTAAAAAAGAACAAGAAAAATAAGGTGCAAATGGTGCTGGTAGAAGAACAAAGTTAAGCTGCAAAGACATAACATGCATAAATACAGTATAACAATAAAAAAAATAATAAGCCCACACAAGGGTTTTTTTTTTTTGTGGTAGTTTATGTTCTCTTGTTTGTTTTCTGTATCCCTCTCACCTTTAACCTCACCCCAACCAGTCAAGCAGATGATAGGCTCAAGTCCCCCCCAGTGAGGATTAAGCTTGTATAGATAATGGATGGATGGAATATAAAAGCACCTTACAACAAACAAACCAAAACAAAAGCTGAAACCCTACAATAATGAGCTATATATACTATATATATATATATATATGCTGTTTACACTTTATAGTTTTGGGATGGGGTACAATTTAATATAACTAGCTACCTTTGCAAACGACTCACTTGCTGAACTAATTACTATTTTAAATCCAGTGGATGTGATAAGCTGGTAAATTCACACAGTTCATTTTGTTCACGGTACAGGGAAGATTTCCAGGTTTGGGCCTATTGTGATTGGTGCTCAGCCTGTCTCGCTGTGAGCCCTGTTTGTATCAGCAGATATCCCACCATGTCATTTACTAGCTTATCATTACCAATGAATGAAGGGAACCTGTTTTGTGCCTCATGAAATCATGTTTGCTGTGCTTTGCCTCCAGTGAAGAGAGCGGCGGTATGAACACACAGAGCCGGTCCGGGCTTCTCTACTTTTCATTATCTTGTGATTTACACACGTCTCTCTGCATTAGCATTACAGTACTCGCGCATAACAAGCACAAATTACTGACTCTTGGGCTTGGAGGACGGAGGAAGGCAGGGAGGGGTGTGTGTGTGTGTGTGTCGGCGTGTGTGTGTGTGTGTATGTATGTATGTATGTGTGTGTGTCTGTGTGTGTGTAGGTGTGTGTGTGTGTGTGTGTGGCCGTTATTAAAAAGCAATGTCACAGCTCCTGGCTATTGTGGGGAGATAGCGTGACTGTAAAGGTAGATGTTGCAGCAGGCGATTTGGGGTGCTTAATGACCCAGGAGTTGCATGATTAATGGAAGGGTTTACACGATATTTCTCCAACTTCGGGGCCGAGTGTGAGTGGAAAGCCTGGGTATGTCATCTTTTAAGAGCCGCCCGCTCAAGGTCGGTCGAGCCTGGAAGAGAGCCCACAGAGACGACAGGGCTATTAGTGGAGTTTCTGTTCCATCCTGGACCACTCACACACACACACACACACACACACACACCCATGCAACGAGGTGCATGCACATACATAAACACACACACACATGCCCATGTGCACAGCCAAGTACAAACACACACATCCCTGCACACACACATTTACACTAGGGACCACCCCAGCATTGCAGGGACCGCTGGGATTGCTATAACCTGCTTCGAGGAAGCAGAACTCATATCCCTTGTTAGGCACTGAGAGCCAGAGGATGATCAAGTGCAGGTAGAATCAGATTGAGCAGCTTTCAGGCCTTCCTCGTTCATTTACCTGACTGCTATGAAACGGCCCGTATAACATAGAAACAACCATACATTTACACACTTTCACTCAACCCGTGCTCTCGTTGTTTCTTCTGCTTTCTTAGTCCTTGTAACAGCAAGATACTGCTTGAATGATGCAGAATTTAATATTCTTCTTCATCAAGAGACCTGTTTCAAATGCCAGCTATTTAAAAAGAAAATGTCTGACAGCACCACTGTTAAAGGGATTAAATGTCACTGATTGAATGCCTTTTTAAGAAGCAGAGGGAAGTAAAATAATCGGAGTAATTGGTACTGGCAAACTTCGTATTTTGAAAGTTTCCTTGTCTTTCAGGTCTCCCAGGAATAGTTAGTTTAACACCTTTTCTGAAAGCACTGAAGCAGTTATGATGGTGCAAGGAGGGTGATTAGGAATGCAAATTCTCAATAAATGCCTGGTAGGTTTGTTGAAAGGTTCTCCACAGAAATTTTTAAAAAAATAAATAAATAAAAAATGCAGCCTTGTGTAGCATGATTACATTTTAAAGCAGTCAGGAATGAAAAATTCATAACTTATTCATGCAAACAAAAATAACCTCCGAGTGTGAGCCCACGGGGTTTTGGTCTACGAGGAAATGCAGATATGAATCGCAGGGAGTTTTATACTAATCTAACTAGTCAAAGAGCATTTTTGTGGTACTATTACACAAAATTACATTATGTAGATGAATACAATTATGCTCATATAAATTAACATACAGAGGTGATACTAAATGAATGTGATGTTTACATGTAAAACCCTTTTCCTGTGAAAAATGTTTAAAAGGTGAAATTAGCATAAGGAATAAGTGTCTTTTCATGTATTTCAATTTGCCTAGACATCTGATAGTATGGTTGATATTAAGTCAAATGTCATCTTAGACTTAAGTAACGGTGTCTTGATATCTTTTGTGGGCTGAACCAAACACCATTTCACTAACACTGATATTTGACGACAAATTTTGTTATTGTTGAGACGAAGAACATCTTTATATAAGTTTATTTGAGGTAAGAAAAACATAAAAATATCCATATGACTCAGTAATTTAGTTGATAAATTGTGTGTCTGTGTGTGTGCGTGTGCAAAAATAAGCCTGACCTTTGGCATAATGTTGGGAAAGAAGCTAATGATTCTCAGCAGGGAACCCAGAGTGTTGATCAAGACTTCCTCTCACTTTGAGCGTAATCACATCTCCGCTCGGATGGAAATTAGCCAGAATGAGGCAGTGAACTGCAACAAGCTGATTTAATTGACAAGCTGAACTCTGGAGTGAGCAAAACTGCAGTGAACCAAGTGTCACTAACAACATGAACTGCTGCCAAAAAGCAAATCATCTTCCCCCGTCTACTTTCAGGGCAGCACCCACAGAGCGAAACCTGTCATGACTCCTTCTGGTGCTGTGCAACTACTGAAGACCTACTTGGTTTGCAGTGCTCTTAAAATGTTTACAAGTTTCAACGTGCCAAGTTGAAAATGTTGTCAGCACAACTTTAAAATGAAAAACAATGGGAAACTTTTAATACAGATTTAGCAGATTGTCACAGTCAAATGAAACAAGTTGATGTAATGAGTAAGTTATATTTTTGCAGTGGGTACAAAAGTAAATAGATGATTTGCTTCACAAAAACTACCAATACCACAATGTGAAGTACTCCACCATATGTAAGAAACTAATCCATTAAAGGTCTGCTACAGTGTTTGTTTGTTTTGTAGGTAGGTGAGGTAGGGCACACTTTTTCCGATCTTTGGAAAGTTTAATCTGCAACAATTTATCATATTTTGCAAAACAAAATAAACAATAAATAACAATAAATAACAAAATTTTCATTTGAAAAGCAACTAATATCTTCATCTGTTGAAAAAGTAGTTAAATAAGAAGTATTCCCCTCCATCAGTTAAAAACTGTCTCTTGTGTAAAATTTCAGCACTTTGTCAACCCATCCATCTACCAAGACCTTATCCAGGCAAACTTTTTAAAATAAATATGATTTCTAATAAGTAGAACTTTCTTTAAAACTTAAATCTGGCCTTTACCCTTTTGATTTTTTTTATCACAAAATTTATCAAAAGGTAAGTATTTATTCAAAATCTATCTTTTGAGGATCAAATACTCACCTAGCATAGGCTTGTAAGTTTGCTCACTGACCACATAACCTTTAATTAATTAAAGCTAATTATTAGAACTGCCATACCTGTCACTAGTAGTACCATAATCATCACCATTCATTACTAAAATTTTCTGATTTGAGTCGTGAGGTGAATCTTAAATGGCTCCTCTTGAGCTTCCTTTTACACACTGAGGACCAATTCAACACTAACAGTTTAAAGAGAGAACACAATGTCAAATGTCTGTCCTTTAGTATTCAGGCAGTCTAAATGGACATGTCTGGAAGAATAAATGGACAAAGATGATAAATCACTGAAGCAAGGAATCCTTGAGGAGAAAAGAACTCCTAATTCTTCACATTTTTAAAAATTTGCTTAATTCAGTTTTTGCAGTCCTCTTAGCTAGACGGCCACTTTCGGCAACCCTGTCTCCCAAAAATTATGTTCTTGTACAACTAAATTTCACTCTCAATCACCCAGAAAAAGAAAGAAAAGCTTCCAACAAAGTGTGAAAGGATGTATCTTACTCCAAAGATTTCTCTCTAAGCCCTTACCAAGTTGTTTTTGTGCCTCTAAATGTAACCAAACAGTGAGTGAAAATGAAAGTATGAAAGTAAGTGGTGAATTAAAAGAAAACGTAAGCGAAACAACAATGGTCCCACACAGGAAACATGGGACCAATTGTGGAGCCAATAGATAACCAACAGTGAAGCCTGTTAGAGGGCTCTATATGCTGCATGCACACTTGTAGAACTGCAGTTATATCCAGTGACTATTATTTTTCTGGCAGAACCTTTCTGCAGAACCATTTCTCTGTGGCTGTTGTTCTCATGCAGATGCATTTTAAGTGCACAACCAGTCCACATTCAATGACAATGAACTATGTAGCTCTGATCAACCAGAAAATGCTGCCGCAGACTTCGTAGCATTTAAAAGATTTGGTGTTATTACCACTGAAAAGTGTATAGACAGTATAAAAATGCATGTTTATTATATGTAAATAACAAACTGTACATGTGTTTGTTAGTAAAACGATGATGCAGGTTTAACTGTGGATTTAGTTGAAGCTCTTGTACAGACTCTCTTGTAGAGATGAAATCTACTTGAAAGGTCTGGAAACAAATAATGTAAACTGCTAAATAATGAAAACTGATCCAGGACCTGCAGCCAAAGTAAGGAAATAAAAGTCTGGATAAACTCATTGTGAAGTCTCAACAAGAAACGTGTCCCTCACAAGCAAAGACACTTTTACATGTACCTATGCTATGTAATTTAAACTGTAGCTATCTTATGAGCTTTATCAATATTTAAAAAAATCTTAACTTTAGTAATTGTTACACATTTAAAAATCAATTGAGGTTTTTTTTCTTTCTTTAAGTGTATTAAACTGTATTTCTACATGGTAATCTTGTCTACAAAAGCAAATGATAAAAACAAGTAAATGGAAAAAAAACAACAACAGTACAGCAGTTTGCTGAACAGAAAAATAATGAGAAATTGTGCCACCTCAAAAAGTAACAGCAAACAAACAAACAAAAAAACATTTCATCCTGGCCTTCCTGTAAATTAAAATAGTTTGGCTCCATCACTGACCTTAATTTAAGAAAATACCGTTCTTTTAAAATGCTATTGAGAATGCAATTTAGTTGTGTTGCAATGTAGTTTTTGTGAGACAACATTGTCCAGGAAGACTAGTCACAGAATTCAATCAAATCATTCATGCATAGTTTTTGTTTTTTTTATTGTGGACGGGTAAATATATAAACTCTTTTTATTTACTATTTTTATTTTTTATATTTAGATTACTTTGTAACTATTGCCAGCCTCATGCTAAAGGACAAATTCTTGATCATACATTTTTTTCTGAAATCTCTGACTGTTTTTTATTAGTCAAAGCAGCTAATACCATGTATCCTATTTTGTTTCATTGCTTGAACTTGTCCTGGAAATACTGCCAATGGACACAATGTCTCTTTGGAGACACTTTGTCAGTTGAAAGTATGGTATTGTTTTCTCCAAGTCCTATATTCCTTAAACAGAACCAATTCCTTTGTGATGAGCTTCTTCAATAAGTTGACCGAGGAGCCTCTTCAGACTGAAACTCCATATGTGAGAAGACCTCAGATCTCTATTTTTGATTCTTGTTGTGTAACATCTCACATCACCATAAGCAGCAGTCGGCCTGTAACTCTGAATGCACTCTGAGCATATAAGGAATTGATCACAAAGAGAAGATTAACGTGTGATTATCATATAAATAAATGATGACCTAACAGCTTACAATTGATTTTACTTCCACAGACTCCTGCTTTGCAAACTCCAGACTCCAATTAGCTTTTATTGATGTTATATTCCTGAGGGATTCACAATTTTTTTTCCAACCCACACTGTGAATGTTTGAATGATATGTTCAATCTCCAGCAGACGCTAAAGTTGCGTGACACATTAAATCAAAGATAACATTGATTTGACCTAAACTGTTTGATTTTGTTTTGTCTTTTTTAAAAGATGTTCACCAAAAACACATCGCTTTGTCTCGCCGTACTACTTGTGTTCTTCCCTCTAATGTTGTTTGGTGTGCTTACATGTTCTTGCATGTTGTGGGTGGAAGCGAGAGCACCTGGAGTGAACTCATGCAGAGATACAGAGAAAACATATTCCACACAGAGAGGCTCCGGGCGGCCTGCGGGTTTGAACCTTTTGACAACAGTGCTAGTAAATGACACCAAAGCACAGTGTAACCTCTTTCTAAATTAGAGGCATGCAAGTGGTTTTTTTTGTTTTTTTTTTACAGCAGTACCAGAAGAACATAATCATTTTAACCTTCCCCGTGGGCATCAATAAACTTTCATTTTATATCTGAAATTCAAGTGCAGAGCATATTACGGTACCAGGTGCCAGGTGTATTTTTAGAATTTAGCTGGATATTTCAGTTTCTCTCAGCCAGGAAAAGACCTCTCCTGTGGCAATTTTCCATATTACATAAATAACTGCGAGAATCATGCATGGCTCTCTGCAGTGTGGCATTACTCAGCCATGCTGGAGGCAGATCCTGTTAATTTTAATGCACACCAGCCTGCAACCAGCAGCTCAATCTACTCAGGAGAAAATTACAAAGCCCAATCAATACAAATGTGTCCAACAAAGTTAAATACCAGCTCGCCTGATAAACAGCCACTTCTCCCTGTCATACTGCACAGACGCAATCTGGCACTACAAATTGCTTTAGAGGGACAGCAGAGGGGAGCGAGGCGTCATGGCAGGAAAATTAGGAGCATTCGTCCACTTTCTTTTTTTTGTAGCACTTTTTTCCTGTCTGACTCATATGCCACTGTTGCTCATTTTGTAGCAGTGGGTCATTTAGGATATTTGGTGACTTAATTCGGTGACTGATGGCATACAAATCTTTTGCATTACATTGCAAAAAAACCTAGTTACAGAACTTTACAGAACAGTCCTATGAGCTATGATAGATAACTCAGAAGCAACCGAAACAGTGAGCTTAATGTTTATAGAGGTCTCCTATTTGGGTAAATTCACCCTTTAACATTAGTGTCTTATAGCTGGTTTGTATAAGAGGTCTGCCTGTTTGGGCCATCTGAACAGACAACTCTAAAATAAATTATAAGATGTGATAGAGGTCAATGCTTCAGCTGAGCAAGGAGGACTTGAAGGGAAACGAGCTCAGTCGAGTCTACAGATCAGTTCTTTTAATGAAGATAAACAAGATGCTTACTCATGCTGTCAGGTCGTCTCATATCAGAGAGCTTTGAGCAAACCAGCACATTCAATTCACTGTGTAAGCACATAAATGACAGACTTAGCCTACTTTATGTACACCATTATGGCACAACATTAAAACCATGAATGGACCACTGTTAAGAAGACCTTTCATGTGGATGTTCCTGTGCTTGCAGTCTTTTCCTGCAGGTTTAAGAAGCCCAACAAAGAACCCAAAGTGTTGATCCGATCTCAAAACTCCCAATATACCAATCCAATCAAGCATCTCAACCACAGAGACCCCACCCCACAGCCTATAGGACTAAAAGGAAGGAAGACCTGCACATATTGGGCATGTTTTAATTTTGTGGTTGATTAGTACCAATCCTGTATCCTAATTCCATTCCTACATTACAAAAAAATATATATTATTAGGTTGTGGGCTGCAAGGTGGCGCAGTTGGT